>NC_040887.2:7683810-7968810 GCF_900634795.4 Betta splendens | reverse complement strand
TTCAGAGAGCCTCCATCCTCACAACTCGCACCTGGGGACTTAAGGGCGTGTCTGTGTGTGTGTGTGCATATAAACCCACCTTCATCCCACTAACAAGAAGATGAATTGAGAACAGAGACATTTTATTTCTGATTGTACAGTATCACACTAAAAAAACGGGGGAAATATCCAACACCGCAACTAAATTTGAAACAAAAGGTTCAAGGTGTGTATTGTCTCTACTGCTGCACTGTTTTTCTTGTTTCAGTGCATTGATGGACACGAGCGCAGGCTGCGCTGCGATGATGTGTAATTTTCTCTACAGAGGTGAAGCAAAACATAAGAGCACTGACATAAAAAGACGTCTTATGATTCTACGAGTGAAATTAAACAAACACAAACACACACAGGCCGAGTAGACAAAACCGAGAGTCAGATACTCCGTGCACAAAGCACGTGTGGTATTTAGCAGTAGCTGAGGCTGTAAAATGGCTTTTTCAGATGTGGAGATAAAGTATTTTAGCTGGAGGCTTGGGGTCGCCTGGCCTTGTGGAAAAGACATTTGACACGTAGAGGGTTGTTACCTACAAGACAGTGTGTGGAAAAACCTCAGGCCTGCTCTTCGTATTGTTGAGTGGAAAATGCATCTGTGGGTCTGACGCCTAGGTGGAAGCCACTTGCACTGATATCTTTGTACTTTTTGTGCAGAATTCCACAGATGGAGACAAACACTTCCTGTTGTCCCAAGGGCCAGTTCAAGCCCTGCACACCTGCACTCCTGCATTCCATGATGCAGGCATGAATTTCTAATTGGCATATGTGTAAAGTTACTGGCTGACTCCAAAATTAGAAATGCCACCTGTCAAACATTTTTTGATTGATTATACTAATGGCCTCGAACATCTGGAAGGAGCAAGCAATGTGTTTAAATGTATAATCATTCTCTCACATAAAGACCTCTAAGGCAGTTTAAATCTGATTAGGAGGTGTCCTTTATGCTGTCCTATGGAGCTGTACTTGGAATTTACATTTGATCATCTGGAAATGCAAAGCTACATCTCCATAAACACACCTAATGCCTGTTTATAAGCGAAACTGAGCATTTATCGGGTTTAAAAGCAGAGAAGGCAGCACTGGATGTGACTGCTGGCTATGAACTGAGACGTGGCCGGTCTCCTATGTGTGGGTGAGGGGGCTTCAAAGCGTCTTTCATGCTTCAGACTCCATATGGTTGAACGCTGCCCAGCGAGTCCCTCGTTAGCCATGGGTTTGTGTGCATTTGTCTTTTGATGCCAACAAATACACTGAAATCTCATCTTGATTAACGAACAGTCTGTCATTGCATGCTGCATGCATGCATTTCATTTCCTTACATATAGAACCTAACTTTAGATTTATGCTAGCTAAAGGCTTTTAGGTTACTTTACTTACTTTTTTCTTATGGTGGTAACTCCAGATTACTTTGTGATTCATCCTTTCCACAAACCTCTGATTCACCAGTGTCCTTCCGCAAGCGTTTCTTAATAAATCCAGTTTGTGCACGTGGCGTAAAGATGCTTTGTTGTGTTAATGATTAACCAGCTGTTCTTCTGTCTGTGTGTTTAAATGCTGCATGCATGTGTGGGGCTGTCTGTACTGGTGAAAGATGAAAGTCACTCTTACAAACCTACAAGAAAGACGAAGAAGTTGCTGTTTTCAGCTTTTAGCTGAACGTTGGAAGCTTAATTTCATCATGACCTGCTGCTTTTTCACTCCTTAATATCGTTTAAAAACTCCACACTCACACAGCCGCATTTTATTAACTTGGCATTTGTGTCAAGTGCCAATGCGGTAAAACCAGCACACATCCTCCTCCATCCCTGTGATCAGTCAACAGAGCTGCCATGTGGCAAGGGAGGGTTAACAGCAGGGCGTAGCTACTGTACACACTGACATGCTGATGTTCATTTCCTGAAAAAAAAAAGAGTCAAGCACAATTACTACCTAAGTCAGACAGACCTCTCTTAAAGCCAATGAACCATAGGGTGTTAAGAGTGAGAGGCTTTCCACCCCATGCTGTGTGTTATGATCTCTCAGTGGTCTTTATGTTAGGCCCTGACAATCATGTGAACCCTGACACACTGAGTCTGTAAATCTGTTAAAAATATATCAGTTCCACTCTGAAATGCTCGCCGCAAAAATTAATTGAGCCTGAAAGTAAATGTTAATGCTTAAACAGGTTTTTGGCAAGAAAACTGTTTTTAAGTTTTGTGGTTTCTTTTGCTGCAGGGACGAAAAGCTGGTTTCAAGCAAGTTTTCATGATTTCAGAATATCTTAAATAGCAGAAAATACAGTGGAATTATTGGAGAATGGCAGAAAGCCTGTGCTTGGAAATTGACCAAATAATATATGATTAATAAGTGAAGAGGCACATTTCTGTGAAAAAGTGCAAAAAGTGGCGATGCTGAAGTGGTGATACCTCAGGTGTTGAAGTAAAGAGTCAAGAGCCCATCAGGAAATAACAACACGCGTGTGTCATTGATTTAAGAGCCAAGGTCCCGTCTCCTTCCACAGACTGTGATACAGGAAAAGAGATAAAGTGAGAAGGACAAAGAGAAAAGGAAGTAGGTAGAGCTCGATCTGCTGAATCCAGCTCCGCATTCAGTTTCTGTCCTTTCGTCCTCCTCTCCGCTCTTCCTCTTATCCGGACATGAAATAGTCATTAGGTGCAGTGGTAATTCAGCCCGGCTGTCTTTCCACATTAGCTAATGTGCATCAGAAACATCAGGAGTGTCTATGTATGTGTTTGTTGTGTGTTCATGGAGTATGTGGAAACCTGCGCATGTGGGTCTGCATGCTTCAGCATTTACAAGCATACGTGCTCCTGTCAGGGCTACAACAACAGTGTGTGTGTGTGTGTGTGTGTGTGTGTGTGTGTGTGTGTGTGTGTGTGTGTGTGTCTGCATCAGACAGTTTGCATGACAAGCTTTTCTCCTACATGGTCGACAGGTGCTAAATAATACAAGCACAGAGAACAAGTACTGTGTGAGGAGAGGAACAGGCCGAGGAACACGTGAAAAAGACGAGAGGAGGCGAAACAAGACCAAAGAAGGGGAGAAAATTGCTGTTTAGCTCATCTCTGCCCCATACACCTAAAATTATCTAAATAAATAAATATATGAAAAACAATAAAAGCGACTTTGCCGTTGACTTTGACGTCATCTCCGGACGCACGCATGCTTGCGAGAAGCAGGAAAGGTAAACATCGGGCCGAGTGCATAATGTGAGAGTGCGGACAGAACGTGTCAACCCTCTGCCAGCGTTGCGTTTCATTGATTCACCTAGATGTGAGCGGGCTGCACTCAGAGGCCCCTCGGTAACTCTATACATAGTACACCAGCACACACACCTGGGCACAGCCTCCTTCCCCAAGGGCAGCTTGGAGGAGGACAGAACCAGGCCAAAATAAACCACAGGAAGCGCTAAGTGTTATGGAGAAATTTACGAGCTACCGCAGCGCAGCGCTACTGTGTGGCAGGTAATGAGAGGCAGCTGAAGTCACTGGGGCTGTAGATTAAATATGCTAAAGGGGGTTATTTATGTCAGCGAATCCTTATCGCATCCCGCGCTAAACTGCAGTAGACCTCGGTTTTATGTAAACAGCGTTAAGCAACAGGCCCACAAAAGTGCCCCCCCCCATCCTTCCTGTTTTTTATGACGTCTAGCATGCTGAGCTGAGAGAGTTGCATAAATCAGTTTGACTACGTTTGGACACATCCACGGAATAATAAAAAAAAAATGATGTTGGCTTGGTCAGCAGCGCCCAGAGCTGAGTGCCCAGCCGGCCAGGAAAAGTGGTGGGAGAGGGAATGACTGGTACGTGTGTGTATCTGCAGTGTGTGTGTGCCAGCGTGGATGAGTGGATGAGCACAGAGGCGGAGTCTGGACAATTAAAAGGAGTCCTCGCTGAATTCTTTTTGCCATGAAATCATCCGTCCACACCCTCTCCCCTCTGTGTGTGTGTGTGTGTGTGTGTGTGTGTGTGTGTGTGTGTGTGTGTGTGTGTGTGTGTGTGTGTGTGTGTGTGTGTGTGTGTGTCCTCCCCCTCTGATAGCGCCACACATGGTCAAGCTCATTACTCTTTGGCTCCTCACCTCTAGTGCGTCTCGATTCCCCTGCATATACTCACAAACTGCTGACACCACCAAGCAAGTAATGAATTTTAATAACGTTACCCCTCAGTCTGAATTTTCCAGTGCGTAACTTTGACTAATAAAGTGTGATTTTGGCCTAAACTGTGTCAAAGCCCTCTTTGCTGCAGCTTCATGCTCCTCTGCATGACTTCAAGCATGTTGACACTTATGGAAATGAAGTGAGCTGGGAATAAGGGGATTTGTTACCAATCCCATCTGTCATCTTCCTAAGTGGTCTCAAATCCCATCTTGCACTTTTGGATTATATTCCTCCAATGAGGATGATGAGCCACGATCGGACTGAAATTGTTTACAGGCACGCGCTCACGTTGTGTTGCGTATATTCAGTGCTGCTGCAGAGTAGGGGCATTAAGTTGTTTGTGACAGCTGCCTTGCATTTTGAAAGAACACAACATTCTTGGGTTAAACTGAAAGGATGTTGCCGTGTCGCACACTGGCAAACACGCATCGTTCCATCATTGCCTGGATATTGATCTGTTTACACCAACACTGTGTGTATTTGCTCTTAATTCACTATGCTCCTGGGTCACATTTGACGTGGTGCAACGTCTCCTGTTGTCGCATTAGGAAATGAAGTGAGTCAACGCTTCCTCCGATTTCTAACCAGCCTCATGTGTCATCTTCTGCAGAAATAAATCAAATGCGAATCTGAACAAACTGGAATCAAGATTTGTTGAGTCTCGCTAAAGCAGCTACGCATTCATGCAGTGTTGAACTGCAGGATCTGACCTTACTTGTTAAATTCCCCTTTTACTAAGATATATGACATATGACAATCTGACTAAAACGTACTGTACATGCCTCCACTGGCGTGTTGTACATCTGTCTCTAACCGGCGCACAGGCCACAGTCACAACGAGCCTGACGTGATAAATAGTCTAATTAACTCTGAGAAGTCTCAATCAAAGAGCCAATTAGCATGGGACACATTCAGCCTGACATGGCCAATTAGCGCCAGTGTTCGCCTGAATCTGGTAAGTACTGCATGAGCTTGTTAAGTGTGATAATTAATTAGGCAGGGTGAACGAGGGCAGCAGTGAATGGTCTATGACTCCCCCCACTCTGTCTGCCTACACACAGCTACACACAGCTACACACAGCTACATACAGCCAGGCGCGTATTTATACATTACTGTAACATGGCATATACGCCGGTACGCTATATTATCGGCAATAAGAGACTTTTATGTACTTTACGAATATGCAGATGCATGGAAGGACTTTGATCAACGTGGGTTGTTGTAGAAATGCGTAATTGTGTAATTGTAGCCCGAGGTCAGACAGAGTCAGCTTTCCGCTCTGCGACTCCTTTTGTGAACCACTCGCTTGGACCTGAGAGCGTCGAGTGTGTGATTCTGACCTGCTCTGATCTGCGAGTGTGTGTGTTTGCGTTAACATTTGCTCATTTGTTGAAAGATGCTATTCACCCAAACCAGGTCGTGTTGGGGTTTCTCCTCTGTGTGAGTGTTTGGGATAAAGGCCTCACAGGAACAAAACAGACAGGAATCTGATTGAGGGAACCGCTGCTCTACTTTACCTCTTCCTCTGTTTACACTTAGTCAATTTCGATGTGATGGCTGTTTTATCGATAAAACCATACGGTGAGAGAAAGTAGGAATCCAACCATTTAAAATGTACAGTAAAATGTCACAGATAATTACATTAACTGATGTAATTATGTGATGCTCCGAGGACTCTGGTATTTGGCAGCCTGCGGGCAGGATGGCAGCGAAGTGAGAAGTGTTGTCAGGAGGGAGGGAAGAGGAGAAATGAAATGATTTATGAGCAGGCTGGATTACTGTTTTCCACCTACTCCTCTGGGTCCTACCGCTCTTCCCCTCTCTCTTCTCTACACTTTCATTTTGTGGTTTCATCCTCCACCTCCATGCTTTTCCTTTCCCCTGTCTGTCCTCAGTGCACATGTCCTGGCAACTCTTATTCGGTGCATCTGACCTACAGCTCGGCTTCCCGTTGAAGCCAACTCTCCAGTGAGTATTAATAGTAGCTCCATTATATCACGCATCAGTCAGTGCAAGGCAGGCAGGAGTAATCATATTAGAAAGAAAAGCGAAGATCAGCTTTTGTGACACGTTGCTGCACAGAGGAAATAAAGTGGAATGTTGTGATCCACAGATGCAGTGTGTGGCCACCAGTTCAGTCCCTGGACCAGTAACATTACAATCTGTGGGGTATATAAAAAACAAATCTTAAAGGAACACTTCACCAATGTTTAATGGGAGTTGACCAAAAGCATGTTGAGTAGTTTTTGGGAATGAAGAAACACTCAGCTTCCTCCATAATTTCTATGCAGAGAAGTTTATTCAGATCATTTATTCCTCTGCATAAAGTTGCCAGTGCAGTTGAAGATGATGTAAAACACGTTGTTTTCAGCTGCACTGGTGGATTGCTTTGGGCCCACAGACTACGACTAGTGCTTCCTGGTTTTCTCTGTACCTGCCCCACCAACAGTCAGGCTGGGAGGGGGCGGGGCCAGGCTGCGAGGGAGGCGGAGCCAGCCTGCACTAATATTCAATGGCTGAAGGTCCTGCTGTAGATTATTTTTATTACACCTTTGATTAAAAAAACTTTTATTTAGGTAAAACACGAATCAGTGAGGCTTTGATCGGTTTGTTTTGATGCAGTTCTCACACACAACCAGTAGATGTCAATGTTCTGACTTTATCAAACGGTGTCGAGCATTGTGTCGATTTCAGCCCTACGGTGTCAAAGTTTCTCAGTGCTTTACAGAGCTTCGATTTTCATTCGTCACTGTGCACCGCCAGAACACAACCCCGTTCTTTAGTTCAAAAATGCTGCCACATCCGTGTCCCCAGGTGAACCCCACACTCATTAATTAGTTCCGCTTAGGAACAATCCTGTAGTTTGATCAAATAGTCTGCTTTGATCCAAAATTAAAGACTAATAAACGACTTAAAAACGATGTCTGTAAAAAAAGTAATGTCCAAACGTTTGTCTGTAAACGGGACGCTGTAAAGGAGTGACCCTGTATAAACACAGAAGTCGGTGGGACCAATTGCTGCAGCTCAGGGGATTTGTCAGAGCCCAATGCATTGTGTTGTAGGATATGACCATTTCCAGCCACAACACACAATGCTGCCACTTTCCCCTGTTTTCTCTGGACACAGACCATCCATGTTAAATATTTTTGCACATTTCAGATAATAAAATATACAAACAACAGAACCCACTTTGAAGTACTCTTCTAATTAAAAACCTAAATCTGAAATACTTGAAATACTTGACAATAAAACCAACCAAACTATGAAGACGTGTCATTGCTTATGGCCCCGATTTGGCTCCATGTAACTCAGCCATCATTTTCACCATGGAGCACGATCTGATTTACATGTTTCCCTTAAAACCCATTGGAGTCAAAATGAAACCACAAAGAAAGTCCCAGAATCGGAGGCTTATTTGAGATGAGTTACTTATAAACATAGGTCTTCCCAGACAGACCATGCAGGTGTGGTGTAGTTACCTGGCTTCAGGCTGAGGACAGATACAAGCAGCATCTGATGTGTTTTCCATGTGACGGATCAAGTGAGTGTGTGGCTGGAGGCTGCAGTACAGGGGAAATCCGTGGCAGGAAAAAGAGCAAAATAATTAACCACAGTGGGTACACGGACTGCCTTTGCACTTAGTTTAATTTGTTCTGTATTTAATTTGTTATTATTTTATTTTTTTTAGCATAGGACAAATAAGGAGACGATAAAGGCTAGGAAGTATGGAAATGTGATCAGTCCAGGCAAAGAAACATGGACAAAGTGAGAGCAAGGAAAAACTGAGAACGTCAGAGGAAAGAAGAACTCACTTTGGAGAGAACATGCAAAAGGACAATGGACGCTAATAAAACCCAGCTAAACGAGAAGGAGCAGAGAGAAGTAAGAAGAAATGCTCCTCCGAATGGCATCATGCCTTTGTGGTTGAGGACTGCTGCCAAACGCTGCACATGCATGTGTTTGTGGTGTCCCTGGCCAGTTTATATTCTATTCACAACTTAGCTCTCTGATTTTTTCCTCCAAGTCCTGACCACATTTACACGACGTTGAAGGGAACCTTCGTTTTACAATCCATGTCGAGGGAAGCAGTTCGGTGCCGAGCGGCTCACCTGCAGGGCCGTGGTTTTCCACCATGCACGTGTCACTAAACTGTACTTTACAGTTTGGCATTCCTGACAGTAAACCATAGTAGAACCGATTGAAACATTCAGCTTGAAATGGCAAAATGTAAAGGAGGTAAATAAAATAAGCATACGGTTTCACTTTAAATTGCACGAAACGTTTGTGGTAAGAAGAAGAAAATTTAAAAGGTTTTTCGTGTTCTGGCCAATTTCTGGTAAACCACAGGCAGAGATCACTTACAATTCTAATACAATATCACAAGACCATGTAGGATGGCGTGAGCTTTAACCCGATACACACAAGCTCAGGGAAACTTAAAAATCCCCCTATTCACTCTTTGTATTCTCGCCTATCAGGAGGCCAGATGTCTCCCAGAAAAAGTTTTCACAAGACTTTGCAAGTAAAAATTACAGTAAATGCAACCTTTCCAATGAAGAATTATTTGAAGGAGTGACATGCAGCTGCGACATCAGTGTCCATACTGCAGCATCCGTCCTCTGCAGACATGCATGTACAGTAAGTAATGTGATACATATTTTACTGATCCCCACGGTGACATGGTGCCCTCTGCATTTGACCCATACCCCCGATGGGGAGCAGTGGGTTGCCACAGTGAAGGGCACACCTGGTGGGATCAAACTGGCAACCTTTTGCTTCTAAGGCTGATGCTTTTCCCATTGAGCTATGAGGCCACCAACATGATTTGAATAGAAGCAAGCACCTCCACCAACTACTACTAACAATTTACTAACACCTTTATACATATAGTAATATAGATCAGTGTATTGTGGTTCATTTAGCAACATTTCTTTACTTAATTCTTTGCCGTACTGTTCACCCAACAGCTGTACATGAAACACAGAGTAAGAATGTAGGACCTGATAAACTATTCCTAACCTCACTCATATTTAATAGCTGGAGCTCACTGCTGACCTGGTCATAGGAAATTTTGCCAACTTGGCAGGTTTTCTCATATTTGCCAACATGTGGCGTTGGTAGCAGTGGGGAGAATCACACAGATTCACACAGAAGCAGATGTTCCAGTCCAAAACACTTCAAAGAAGAACAGAAAGGCCAGTAATTCAAAGATTCTTTGATCTCAGATAGCATAAGTCATAAGTGAAGCTTGTATTTTGTGTAGAAGCATTTGACATGGCTTGCTTTTAGGTTGATAAGACTTTTAAACTGGTATTGAACACAATAAAATGTGAATGAAGTGCAGAGAAGCAAAAGAAGAGAAAAGGTCACGAGTCACACAGGCTGATCACTCCCACAGTTGTCCCTACATTGCCATCATTGTTTAGCTTAGAGATACTTTCATATTGTAATTTTCAATTCTAATCAAGTCAGTAACTGCTTGATTGACTAGCAAATGGCAAAATATAGCGACAGGAAATCTATGCTTGAAGCTTGCTGGATCTGCAAATAAGCAGCTGTTCCCTAATGAACTCTCCCCTAAGTGGCTTAAAAATATTCTGAATAACCCGTCTAATTAACAGTGATGAAGTCTTTCCTAACACCACTCTGTATCGAGCAACATGTATTTGTAGTCAGCCAACAGTTGTTAAAAATGAGGTAAGTACTGGCTGACAAAAACCTAGATCAGCTCATTTGAGCCCAAGTCTATACTGTAGAAAAATGAATGCTTACCCAGAGTGGGGAAACACAGCGTACTACGCCAGGCATTAGGCCCCATTTACCCCTGAATGAGGAGCAATGTGTTTTACAGAATAAAAAAAGCACGAATATAGACATTCCCAACATTAAATTAAACAGTGAGGGCTCCATATTAGTGTCCTTCATGTACATCAAACACAGACGAAAATATGATACCATTAAACCGTGAGCATGTAGTTAGCATAGCCAGCCAGTCAGTTGTTGCTAGGAGGAGATGTGGCTGCACAGACACCTGCCCCGCCTAGTGGCCCCCTAGTGTACAGTGACAGATTTGGAAACGGTGGACACGAATGAACACCTTTACATATGTTTAGATTGGTACAGGTAAGTGGTATTTGGATATATTGATTACTTTTATTGCTGTTTTAGGTGGATAGTAGTGGAAAAACATATAGAATATCCACACTAGGAAATTTGACTGCATTAAAATATATAACTTGGTTCTGCTTCACTGTATTGAAACCAACTTTTTGCTGAGTTGATGTTCACCGATTGTGCTATGATTTCATGGGGGTTAGAAGTTTCATTAGCCTCTGCTTTACCAAGATATTCATTCTAAAAGTGCATTTCTCTTTAGACATTACTGAAACCTTTTACCTACACTAATTTTACACCTCATATCACTTCTCTCAAGGCTTGGGGTACAAAAGAACATAAGCCCCACAAATGAAACCCTTACAAGGGCAGAATTAGGATATGGCTTCTGTAGGTCTGCATCCTAACATGATGACATGGGGGATTTGTTGAATGGTCTTCACACCTACTCAAGGTCCTTTGTTCACCTAACGAGCCGTTTCTTTACAGGTGTGAAGTGAAGCCTATTGTAACTGGAGGAATTCCAGGTGCCATGAGTGTATTTGTTATTCTCAGTTATTCATGGTTGGCTGTAAAAATTGTCACTACACCTACAGTAGTGTTAATATAGGTACAGTAGTAAGTAAGTCATATAATAAGCACAAAGAAAATATCCCTGTGGTTTATCAATGTTTGGCTGAAGAGTTTTATTTACTAGTTATTCAAAGTATATGATTTTCTATTTTAAATCAATGATGGATTTATAGTTGAACCAGCGCTGATTTTACATTGGCTTTTGATTTACAGTATTTTCTGAGAATGAAACATTATTTCTGGGCGCAAACCTGACAAAACAGCACACACGTCAGGTATCACTGGGAGACAGATCTGATCAAACACATCTTCACAGAAACACTCGCAAAAGCGTCCTCCTGTACTTGTCACCGTCTCTGTCTCTCAAGTTACTTCAGTCAAATCGTTTGCCTCCTTTTGGGGAAGATATTTAATGTGATTCATAGTTAAGTAATAACACATGAGCAGAGGAACCGTAGAATTATTGGTGCATGTGTGCTGCGGTTGCAGTGAGGAGGCTGCAGGCCGTGTGTTTAACGGTTTTAGGAGTCACGTTAGCCAAGTTGGCTGCAGCGTCTTGGCATAAAGCTCCTCGCGGTTTCATTTACACAGAAAGAGGGACTGAGCGTCTGTTTATCTACATTATGAGGCACATCAACACTGCTGGAGGGGCTCTTGATTCATTCCAGTCTGTGGTTGGAACCAGGTGTCCATCTGAGGACGAGAAACCTAATGCATCCGAGCATTACTTCACAAATTAAGGAGAATGTCAGAGTGAAGAGGAGGCCAAATTTAAAGGGCAGAATCAGGTTTGAACGAGAGATCCGTCTGTTGGAGGAATTCTCACTGTCAGATGTGCTGACAAGTGTGGATTTGAATTATCCAGTGTTACAAGCTGCTTCTGGAAAGATGCGTAATACCCTTAGTTTACTCAAGACCACAAACAGAACCTACGTATCTATCTGTACATACTGTATAGGTACTTTATTCTTTCATATTGTCTCTGGACATGGTGCACTTTAAGGGAACTGCTACTAAATCTAAGACAGACCTTCTGAAGCTTGAAATGCAAAATGGAAATACTCAAGAAATAGTGCTTTTGATGTGCAGTGCCAAATCCAGCTTCATCACATAATTGTAATTGGTTGCAATCTGCACTTTAGGCACATTTAAAACGAGGACTGATCCCTTTGTGCAACGGTTCGTGGCACGTCACCATCACAGACGCCGGCTCCAAACCATGACATGGCAGCAGCTCCTTCTCATTTCCAGTTCATCTCCGTCTCTCTCGCTCTCATCCTCTCCTAAGCACCTTTTCCCCTCCCTCCAGCCCTTCATGCTGCTCTGGGTTTGAACAAGTCTGTTTTTTCACTTCTGACACGTTGGCTCTATGAAGAGGGCGGAATGGCAGCAGGGACGGAATGGAGGGCTGGAAAGAGAAGGAGCGCTGAGCCAAAACAGGGGGAAATAACAGTTTGTTTGGTCAGGCCAGCCTATTACTTAGAGCACTCTAATCTTCCTCCATTTGGCTGACTACCTGTAACCTCAAACAGGATGAATGGAGGGAGCCCGGAGACAGAGGCCACTAGAAATTATTTAATTGTGGACTAACTTTGTATATTTAACACAGTTTGGCACCATAAATAGGAGAAACTACAAGGTTCTGCATGAAATAGGCACAGAACAATATTTCCTTGAAGTTTGGATTTTAAAAGTACACACTTGTACCAGTGGGCAGGCAGATGTTTGACTTGTTTTATAAGCAGCAGAAGGCAGTAGTTATAAATGAAAGCAATAACATCATATTTTAATACTTTAGAGGAGCTCCAGGTTGTTGGTAGTGCCACCTGTTAGCCAGCTGAGACTGAGTCTTCAGTTTCTCTTTAGCTAAACATGTTTTTTTATCTTTACAGTATGTGACTTGGCGACAGATGAAAACAAATGTAGCATTTTTCTGCAGGTCCCAGATTTTATTTGCTCAGACATTTTTAGTGAGTGCATATGCGTTTGGTCTTTGTGATTTGGGGGCTGTGCTAATGACAGTTGTTGCCTCTGATAACAAGGTGATTTCCCGCGTTACCCTGGCAACCTAAAATCAAACCATGTGTCATTTATTAATAGGTGTGTGTGTGTGTGTGTGTGTGTGTGTGTGTGTGTTGTGTGTGTGTGTGTGTGTGTGTGTCTCAGACTGGCTGACAGACTCCTTCTTTCCCTGCTTTGTGTCTGGACTAAATGTGGATTCAATTGTTCTTCAATAGGCTTTTCATGCAGCTGAGTGTTGTTGCCAAAAGCCTTTGTTCTCTTTTCTACTCTTTTCTAAATTCTAAATTTCCGCAGCATCAAATTCACAGCAGTCTTTAACTGTTCCCAGTGACAGTCAAAATGATGACATGAGTGGTGCACAAGTACTTTTCTGCTCCTCTAAGCATCATCAGCGAATTGGGTGAGACGTTGTGAACATTTGGTTGAAAGATTATGACTTATTCTCTTACCATATGGGCAAACAGTGGGTTTTGCAGGGACACAATTGGAGCATACTCAAATACATAAAAAAGATAAGAGAGCATCATCTGAATCTTCCACATCCTGTTCTGCCCTACATCTTGCTTTCATAGCATTTTAAGTGTTTATGAGACTTCCCCGTGATCATAGCGCCAGCTTCTTGCTTTCATGTTGTGTTTTGATGGATGGATTTCCAGGTGCGTTATGGATGGCTTGGCTTGGTCTGCAGCCAGGATCAAAACCCATATGTAATGGTATTATAAATGCTATCGGCCCATTTACATTCCTTACTGCTCCTGCTTATTCATTTATCACCTTCAAATAACACCATGTCTTTTAATGGCCATTGTTGAGCTGTTCTCAATTCGTGGTTCTGCTGTTGCTCCTAGTCTGTTATTACGTGCTGAATCGGTCTCTACATGAAAACAATAAAAATATTATTCATGAAACCTAAATGGCTTCTATATAGACACAAATATAATTGGTAGGCCAGAAAGATTTGGGGGCTTGAATTATGACTCGCTAAATTAACAATGCTGACGACTGGCAGCTGCTTCAGCGACTCCAATTGTGGGTTGATGATTTTTGGTCCGTGCACAAGTGTGTGTGTGGGAGATAAGTGTTTTTGAGCAGCTGTTTCGACAGCCTTCATCCAAAAGTGAAATCACAATTATGGTTAAAAGCACTCGTGTAATCTGCCACAGCAGTGATGATCACAGGCCGCGGCTCTGACGAGTGTCTGCTGGTGTGTCGCTCTCGCTGTGTGTGTTTAGACCATAAGAAAAACCTTTTGCTTGCCTTCGTGGCAGTGTGCGAGTGTGAAGCTGCAGGCGTGTTGCCACCATAACCTGCAAGTTTGGACAAATGTTAAACCGAAACAGTAACAAGATGAATAAATTAAATTTAAAAAAAACAACAACATTTCATCTCTACACTAAGTCAAATGAATTGTAATCTTATTTCGAACTTGCAGAACCAATGACGTCGCGCCTTGGACTGCAGCATTGCTAGCAGGTCTGGAGTCAGTTTTGTGGTTGAGAGGCGAAGAACGTCACGTCACGGAGATTCACGTTGGTCATTCGGGTTCTTAATTGGCTTTTGTTGAGCTTCATCAGAGAAAATGGAAGCAAAGTCGCCAACAGCTTGATCTCGTTCTCAGTGGAAGTGTTGAGAAAATTTTGCGTGGGTCGTCCTAACACTAACCCTTTGGAAACAGATCTGACTTTGGACAGTGTCGGGAAGTGCGTGACATTGAAGGTGCAAAACTGTTGCTTAAAGTCAGGGCTTCATACTTTTCATGTGCGCGTAAACCTGCAGTAAAAGTTGTTCTTTGCCTTGTAGGTTTTTGTTGAGTTCACACTTAACAAAACCTCAAAGTGTTGAGGTGAGATCAAGTACAAACGGCAGATCTGCCAACCATAGAAGATCACTCAGCTCATCCAGTCCTTTTCCTTCGAAAACTGGTCGACCTCTGATCTCAGGGAAAAAAAACGCTGAAGTTGCAACTTAAACAGCGCACTTCTGAATGTTAGAGTAGGTCCTCGTATTCAGCGTCCACATCAGTTAAGCAAGTCTGAAATTCTCGTTGGTAGAGTGCTCATGCTGGAATCACGTTTCACCACAGTCTTCATCACTGTTCAGAGCTCCTTGGGGGATGATACAATGCATTTTCACGGCCTCACTTCCACTCTCCTGCACCATTCCTTTGCATCTGTCATAGCTGGCGCGTCATCTTTTGTAGCTCCACACAATTTGCCCAAGTCAAATCTTGTCAATTGCATTTGACACAACTTCAAAAATGTCTCACTCACGTTTCTTTGACATTGGGCGCTGTGGCAAAATTGTTCTTTCCTTAATTTGTTTTGCAGAGGAACGTCCTTGATCAACTCAGTAGCTCCACCTAGAGTTCAAACCAAAAAAGACAGCACCGGACCACGTGTGGGCCATATTCTGATGGATCAAGCCATAGTTCGGACACCCTGTGTCAGAACATAACAGCTAAAGCACATTCACTGATTGCAGAGAGAAATATAGATTAATTTCAAAATGCCAGGACGTCCTGGTGTGAATCGGCGTGTGACCAGGTTTATATTTGTTGGAGTTTTTGTCAGTTGGGAGTAGAAGCATTGGAATTAGTTCCTGCACCTCCTCTCACGTTGTGTTCATCATTAGGATCCTGTGAACCCCCAGGGATCTTTCTTCTGCAAGAGCAGGTTGGGATCTGACAAATGTGATACAGTGGCTGCAGAAACCGCTTGTCCCCCACACGAAAGGTTCTAACTTCACAGCAGAAAAACAAAAAGAAAATAATGTTCATCAACTCATTGTAACATGAACTTAAAGCGGTTCTCTGCGTATATTGTAAGACGTAGCTCTACTGTATTTTACATATTCCTACAAGGAGAAGTGGCTGTCATGTCAGGGCCACTACCTGCTCATCGCTGTGCTCGTCTCAGATTTCCCTTGGGGGTGCACGTGCGCGCTCACCAAATAATAAATGCACAATCCAGTTTTCCAGTAACCCCCTGGGAAGAGTGCGCCTCCATCCCAGCGTGTGTGTGCGTGTTATTAAGCTGCTACAGGGCTGAGCGCAGCCTGCCTGCTTGGATCAGTGCCCATCAGGATCAGGAATCATTTCGTTACATCTGCTTACTGCCATTGCGTCTCAGGCCCTAATGAGGTGGCACAGCAGCAGCGCTGCCTTGAGTGTGTGTCATACGGCACCTCTGTACTGCATGTACTGTACTGTACAGTGTGTCTGCACTTCAGCAAAAATGTCCATCCAAATCTGCGTATATGCACAAATGGCATTTAATTTAAGCTTTGAGACTTGAGCAGTCATAGTTAAATCATTTAGAGTGATTTAAAATGGTTAAATTGTCAAATATCAGAGCTTGGTTTGTTACATTCTACCACATATGTAACATCTGTGCAAATTATTTACTGTATAATATTTATAATCTGTAATATTTAAATATTAAGGACCTAAAGTTGAAGCTGCGTGAGAACCTGGGAACACGACCGATCCGCGTGCTGGTCCTCAAGGTGAACTCTTCTCTCTGTGTGCGGGCTCAGGCTGAAAGTGTTTTAGGAGGTGATTTCCACACGTCTGATCTTTCATCTGCCCTTGCTGTGATCTGCTCTGAATTCCCTCAGAAACAGTTAATGAAAAGCCCAAGTTTTGATTAAAGTCAAAGTCAGAATTACAGGAGCCAGTGCGAGAGCGCTCGGCCTGGAACCAGTCCGTGCCTGCACGCCGACATTCCCAGAACGTGATCAAGAATAGGTCGAGTCGTGTGAAACTGTGCTAATGAAACTGAGGCACACATTCACCCAGTGAAGCGCCGGTCTAATAAGACAGATGTGGGTTAACGTCTGATGAATTCACTTGTTTTAGTTTGTTTTTTAATATAATCTCTATTTTGTCCACATCTAGAAGAAGCCAGCCTCAAATACTGTAACTAAGCCAGCTGATGATCATTTGCCCGAGTCTAATAGTGGTGGGAACTAGTGGTGCATCGTGCATTCCACTGAGAATACTTCTTTTTGTGTGTGTGTGTGAGGCCACTCGGTGACCCCCAGGACCTGGTCTGAGGTGTGTGTGTGTGTGTGTGTGTGTGTGTGTGTGTGTGTGTGTGTGTGTGTGTGTGTGTGTGTGTGTGTGTGTGTGTGTGTGTGTGTGTGTGTGTGTGTGTGTGAAAATTAGTCACTAAAGCCATGCTTACAGCCATGGAGGCAGATGGTGTGTGATGCTCCTCCTCCTCCATCCTTTCAGTTGGGTGTGATCACATCAAAGGGAAACACTGAGGATTACAGGTTTTTGAGCCTTGAGGGTTCCCAGGCAAAAGCCTCTCTCTCTCTTCATACTGTAACATGCTCGCTCGATCTTCAGCCACTCTCCCCTGTGACCCCTGTAATCCCAGCAGAGCCAGGAGGTCGGGGCAACATGTCAGCGGCAGCTTGTTGGTATGCATAGAAGTTCCATCTGAGGACGACAAGAGACTTCACATGTCATTACACCTGGTGGAACAGACTCCACAGTTGCAGGAGGCCATTCCGGGCAATTGTTTCATGGCGCGTCACACCCACAGAGCCGTCACAACACAAACACAAAGGTTCCGACTCTAGATTTTGGTATTTTGTGCTGCTAATTTTACACACATGGCATCTAGGTTCTGCATCTGTTCAACAAATGTGCATAATGCAACATTTGTAATGCTGGCAGGTGTCACCCAACCTCAAAGTCACACTAGTTTCACTGCTATTATATATGAAATCAATTAAAAGTTTAAATAAAAACTTAATCAGTTGCATTTCATGTCGTGTTTTTGTAGTCTTTATTCAAATGCAATGCATTTTGCATCTGGCAATTCAATGAGTCTTTCCGTGAAACTGGGTATTGAATTTTCACTTTTATTATTGAATTGCCAAATGAAAAATGCATTGCCATCTGAATTTTGAGTCTGATAAACTTCCATAAAGTTCGGCCCACTGTGAATATGGCTTCTGAAGCCAGTCTTCTGTCCTGACCCTGCATCTGTCCTGCAGAATTTTCCAATCATTCCACACTGGGGTGCAGCAACGATGTAAAATGCCTTTGTAGAGTCAACTGACTAATCCAGATAAACTGAAGGAGATGTTGGAGATCAGCTTTAAGCCTGACCTGATTATAGCTAGGGTATATATGACAGAGGCAGGCATGGTTACTTCAGCTTGAGGATGCGGGTCATCAGCCGTGGATGCAGAACTCTTGGATGACTTCTTGGGCTATTGGGACTCGGTCTGACTATACCACACTCAACCAGGCTTAGGGATTGATTTTATCCTAGGATCTGAACCCAGGTCTGCTTGTCTTTAAACAAGGGCTACATGCACAGTGACGCTACTCCAGCAGAGAAATTGGTGGCCCTCACCATCACATAGTGAAACACATCTTCTATGTTCTCTAGGATTATTTCCCAGCACTTTGCTTCCACAGCACTAAGGTGGAGTTTTTAAAGTCAAAGTGAATAAATCGTAACCGGTCTAAGCTCAGTGTTTCTGGGCCATTCCAGTCTGGGCTCTTTATTCACTATTCACTCCACTAAAAGCCAGATCCCAGATTTTTCAGGTAATTAAAGTTAGACATTCCATCTATGAGAGCATATTATATTAATACTTAGCTACGTTTCAGTTACTGTTAGCACAGCTGCAAAAGAGGTGATTAACAGTTTCCCTTGAAAAATATTTTTACTGCATGTTCTCAAAAATATATAGGAACTTTATTCTGCAATTCAGACATGTTGCGTTTGCAATACATGACTATGAATCATTTTTCTAATTTTAACTTAAAACAAAAACATATAAATCCACTGAAAACCAAAGTTCTTCCTGAATTCAGACTGCTGAAAGTGTTGCTTCCTGTTGTCCAACCAATCACTCATAACACGAGGCACATCAAATTTTGAATCACGAATTGAACAAGAATCTGCTCAGTATGAAGCAATGCCTTCATCAGAGGCCAAAGGCATCATGGAGTTCACATCATTAGCGTAGTTTAAATACTCCTAGTACTTAGTGCAATCATGTAAGTTCCTGATCTCATTACACAATGTAAACCACATGACAAAAACAATACCACTCCAGTCTTTAAGAACTGACCATTTGAATGACCCCCAACCCAGATCACAAACTGAACCCAATAACAATGACTTGTTACAACCCTGGTGGGTTATTTACCCTGTATACTGTATGCTTTATTACAGTATACGTCAATGCATGTGTTGCAGTTTTCTCCTGTTCCTGTTCTTAAATCGATTGAAAGCTTAAAAGGAATAATGCGGGAGACCACAGGGGGAGACTCCAGTGTGGGACAGCCAAGTCGCATTAAGGCCCCGCAACAATGTACAGATCATCTTGGTTCATTGACTCCCAATAAAACAAAGATGCTCTTAGGAAACTGAGCCCTCAGCTCAGGCTCCAGCTGAGAGAAAAAGCCTTTGTCAGAGGCACATCGTTCACTTTCGACTTGTGGAGACGTCAAATGGGTTTATGACGAACAGGTCAGTAGGGGGTTGTCAGCAAGTTGACATACACACACACACACACACACACACACACACACACACACACACACACACACACACACACACACACACACACACAGAACCTCCTAATGCGAGACCCATGACCTCTCTGCGCAGGGACCCTATTGAGAGACAGTGGGTTTGAATCGGGGTGTGTGTGAATCAAGGTTGCCTAGCGCAGCACCACACCTGCCCCTGGAATGGAGATTAAAGCCGTGGAGCAAGTGGGAAGAGACGGACAGACACGCATATACAGTATATCAATGTATCATGAGCATAAGCAAATTGTATCGGCATCGAGACAGGTCTGGTCTGAATCTATAACCAAAACACAGCTCAACAGTAGAGGGTTTGGAGGAAATAAGTCCAGAACGGCTTCTCGAGGTATCTTCCACATGTGCACGCTCTATCAATAAACAGTGGAGGGTGGGTCATGCTGCAGGAGCTGTTTGACAAGTTCAATGGTGGCATTGATACTGCTTTCCCTTGCGTGAAGACTTGTCATCAAAGGAACACAGCTGACTGTACCGAGGCAAACCGCAGCCAGCTTCATTTCTGCACAAAACAAACACCCCAGATCTGCTGGCGGAGCCCAACCAGATGTCACTCATTAGCGCTGGCTAGGATCTGGTCATGTGACGTTTAAAGGCTGCGCTTTCCATACACCTGCGTGTTCGGGAACCGCCATTATACCCTCATATCCACGTGTCCATGTAGGCGCGGTGGCCTATCGGCTTTCATGTTCCCACACCGGCTCACAGCTGCATTCCACTGCAGATTTTTGCACTGATTCCTGTCTTCTAAAACTTTATAAATCCTCGCGTAAGGAGCCGTGGTTTATTTACAGTGTGAGACGGGTCCAGTAAGGTTTAATAGAAAGGCATCAGCACAGACCAACAGTAGCGAGCCACCCCTGCCCCTCTCCACTCCCCTGCTCTCACCTCCCACCCTTCTCCCCTGTCTTCAACCCCTCCCTCTCCCTCTCTTTCTTGAATTAAGTCCATTATTCCTGCCCGCTCTCCCTCCGAGCGCTCCTTCTCTGCTCAGCTGCTGTGAAACCTCCCGTGTGTGTGAACTCCTTGCGCCTGTGCGTGAAGAAGAGTTTTGTGTGTGCGTGCGTGTGTGTGTGTGTGTGTGTGTGTGCGTGTGCGTGCGTGTGCGTAGGCTTGTGTGTTTTTCTAAGTGGAGCTGGAGTGGAGCTGACTGCAGAAAGGGGAAGACCGGGACCTCGCCGCGCCGCTTCCTAACTTACAGTCCAGATGCTTTTTTGGACTCGCTGGACTCGTCTGCTGTCTCTCTGCCCTCCAGACATCATTCCCATCACTGGAATTATTGAACTTTCCTGGAATTTTGACCCTTCATTTATTCATTCTTACTATTTATGGACTGTCAACGTTTTAAATTCAGATCCAGGTGTTTCCAAAAGACATGCGCCAGCCTGAGAATGGATGTTTTGCAAGTGCATGACAGGAGCTCAGTATCCGTGTGTAGGTGTGTATTCAGCATGTTTAATACTTTATAATCACGGGGCTTGTTCCATATGAACAGTTTGTTTTATTTTTTACTGACATGCCAAAAAAGTAGTGCTGTAACTATGGAAACGGTCAAAGGCACGTCGGGCTCAGGTGGATGGTGATCCTGACCCAGAACGTTCTGATGTCTTTCAGGACTTTGGGTTCCTTGGGAACAGACAGACAGGTGAGTAGTTTGAGGCAGTTATTTACAGTAGTTAAAGGACACTACTCATGTTTGTCAAGTTTAGTTTAAAACAAAAGCATGGGTTCAAGGTTCCGTAACTTCTGGCAATACAATACTGTCATGTCCTAAATACACTTAAATTACTAATTAACATCCTATTAAGGAACATTTAATCACAAAATCACTTCAGACATATTAAGTACTGCCAGTTCTTAGAAGTCATGCTCTTGCCCTGCTGAGACCCGATCTTGTGCACCAGGGTTATTTCTGAGTCATTACAAACCCAGATCATTTGCTACATGTCACGCTAGTCATATGTGGTCTTTGTCCTTAAAGAGCTGCTTTGAAATTTCTCCCGTTGCTTCACGTAGTGAAGGCCCGTAGACCGAGTCGTCTGGAACGGCTCCAGTCCCAGGCGCTTTTGAAGGGTTCTGATCTGCCGCTGCTTCTGGGTTCAACACGGCCAAATGGCCCGGTACCAGCGAACCAGCGGTCTGCACTCGCCCCAGTGCCTCCTTTACGGTCTCTATTTTCAGATCCAGCTACAGCTGACAGGAGAGTTAAGCTCTGTGATCACTTCACAGCAGTTTTCCAGCAGCCGTTTGATACATCGCTTCCATGTAATAAATCACATTACCCTCTGTACAGTAATATTAGTGCAGCCCCTCCACTACTGGCTGGGCAGGAAGTACTGATGAGAAAGGTATCCATCACCATGAGGGGAGTGTGTGTGTGTGTGTGTGTGTGTGTGTGTGTGTGTGTGTGTGTGTGTGTGTGTGTGTGTGTGTGTGTGTGTGTGTGTGTCCTGGTGGATACGACGCAGCTGCAGCGGATTCACTAGATCCTCGAGAAAGCCCTTAAAATTACATAATGATTAATAATAAATAAAAACAACAACAAAACAGTACGTCGACCCTGAACACGTTAGAATCAGGTTGCATTCTGGGAAACTTTCCATTCCATATTCAGGGCCAGATGGCTCGGTACCAGCGACCAGCCGAGTGCTGTAGCCTGTCTGGCACCTCCATTCACTCGCTGTCTCTCCAGCGTCTCTGCTTCGGATCGTCTCATTTTGTTTTTACACTTAAATCCTCTAAATCGAAGTCCCCCTGGCTTCAACTTGTGCCTGACATTCAGAACTAGACTGCGTCATGCAGTATGAACATAATAGTGGACTTCCTTGTCTAAATCTAAGGTTCTTACTGTCCTGTGCCTGTATCAGAAGGACCTACAACAGTAATAATCCAACAGTATCCTTTGCTGCTGTATTTTCTCCTTTAAGCTGAGGTCTTTGCCTCCTTTGGTGGTCTGTCTTTATCAGCGCTTGCTTCTCTTCCAAGTTTTCAGGGGAAATGAGGCACCGCTCCTCATTCTTTGGTGGTTCAGCCCAGTCACATCAGAAGCCACCGCGGAGGTTGTGCAAACTTTTTACCACTGTGTCCCTGCAGTAACAACTGCTGATCTGAAAACAGATACAGTTCCCTGTGTGTTGAATGGCAGTTTTCTGCTATAGGTCAAACTTTGGATGGTGGAATTAAAAAAAGGAGGCCGATTACAGCACAACAAGGGCAAATAAGTGATAACAAAAGTTTCAGAAGGGGACAGAACAAAGTGCTTCTGGGTCATTTTCTAACCTTCCACTTCCTCCCTCCACCAGACACACGGGTGCAGAAGCCACCGGTCACCTGCTGTCACTTTGCTCTAGAAAGCGCCGGCGTCCTCCCCCCCTCCTCACCCCTCCTCCCCCGCCTCATTCTTCCTCTTCATCCATCCATCCCTCCCTCCTTTCGTCTCTCCATCGCGGGGAGGCTTAGACTTGTTGGTCACAGGCCAGAGAAACTCTTTTTCTCCCTTCGGGCAAACAAATGGCTCCTTTCTGCTTATCGCCCTCGTTTTGGTCGCCCTCCCTCCCTCCCTCCCTCCAGCCTTGACTTTCCAGTGGGACAGTGTGCGGGTGCAGGCGAGCTGCTGGGGTTGGTGTGAAGTCCCTCTTCCTGTCTCAATTACAGCACTGGAGCTTTTTACCTTGAAACCAGTTATCAACATACTGTATCAATTCTTGCATTCTCACTGCTTTCTGTGAGGCTTCCTTTCTCTCTCTCCTCCTCTGACACACTCCTCTTGCCCCCTTTTCCCTTTAATACCTTTATTCCTCATTGCTTTCTTGCCCCCCTTTTGTCTCTCCTTGTACTGACCTCTCCAAAGTCCTCTAAAGCCGAAAGCTCCCTCTCTTGCCTCTTGTTTTCTTATTTACCCTGTGATAGTGAAGGGCTACAGGTTAAAGTGCTGCTGTTAATTCATTCATTATTGCATGCTGAACTGTAGGATTACACTATAACCTTAGTCTGAAAGGGGGCGAGCTGCTTTGTTCCCCTCTCTCTATTTAGGCTCTTTTTTGACAGGACACCGTGCCCCCACCTCAAAGAATCCCTTTCTCTCTGTCTTTATTTTTAATCCAGTCCCTCTTGGCATGCGGCCGCTGTGTCTATTGAAGCTGAACTGAATGCAAGTGTCAGCAGCTCCAGTGGCTTTTTTATTAAGATGCATTATGGAGCGCGCAGGGAGTTCGTGTGTTGCTGTGTGTTCGCGAAGCCCGAGTCCTGAGTCGCACAAGCTCGTAGATGCAAACGTGTGAGATTGTCCAGGTTTGAGGAAGATGAGGACGAAGCCCTGAATCAGACGTCTATTAAACACACACACCCAGCAGCTCCTTCCTGTTATAGCGGTCAGCGGGGGTGGAAGGGCTTCGCTGTTGTCCCTGTCACTCCTCAGGACGGTGACGTGAGTCCTGTGTTTTTGTTTGTGTTCCGGAGCTGCAGCTGACGAGAGCACGGACGTCCTCCTCTCTGAAATACTGCAGCGTCGCAGCACAACGCACGACGTCACGCACGCACACTGTTGTCCTTTGTTTCCGCCTCACAAACACATTTTATGGACACGTCGTCCCCATAAAGGAGCGTTTTCTGCTCCACACCTGAACTCGACATGCCAGCATCCACATACAACACGTCTTTATGCGTCTGACACAGTGGACTGTGGCAGTGGATGGCTGCTGCTTGTGTGCGGTTCAAGGCCCGTCTGTGTGCGTTTGTCCATTGTGTGTGTGCTTTTCCATACTGCAGGGTATGTGGGAGTTTGTGTTCCTGTTCAGCTCCACTCTGTTGTGTTGTGGCCTTGGAGCTGTGAGCTTATGGGAGCTCTTCTGTCCCCACGCCTCAATAGCTCCATTATTCATAAAACTCTGTGCCAACAGCGTGGACGGGGTCCGTGTGAGCGCAGTTTGTGTGTGTGCTCTCATGTCTGTGCATTTCAATCTGCATGTGGGTGCTTGGGAGTGATTACTGGCGCTCCCACCAATACCAAAGTCCAAAATGTAAAAGTTTTGACAAGCTGCAATAACAGTGGTGAGTGAGATGGGAGGTCAGCCGGAGTCTGGTTACTGATGACCAACTGTGTGACTTTGCAATTGTTCAAGTGCTTTTCAAGCTGATTTGGAATAATGGCACCAGTGCATCATGGTCCTCGCCCTTATATGGCGTCTTCCTCTGAAGACGATTATCCACGAAGATTCATCATTTCGAGATCAGCTCTTGACAACCTACTGTAGCTACCTTCTGTCCAGTGCACCCAGTGTGTACTTAATGTACACACTGGGTGCACTGGACTTCACTCGCAGAGACAAGGGAGCATTTCAGGGAGGAACACATGAAGAGGAAGCAACCGTTAGAAAGGAAAGAAACAAGTGACTAGAAGTGAAAAAAGCAGACTGTCTGCTTGTTTCTGACGCAGCGCCAAACATGAGGTGTAACATCATAAAGGAGGCTGCTCCTAATGAAAGACTTTATTGTGACTGCAGACCACAAAGTCCAAAGTGCTCAGAGAGAGAGAGAGAGAGAGGAGTGTGTAGCGCTCATATACGTGTGGGCTTATAAACTGGTGACCTCATTACTGCTGTGGCACAGTCCAGACTTTGGAGTTATTGGGGAGTTTTCTGAAACAAGAACAAATTTGTCCCCTTTAATTTTAAATATCTTCACATCCTGTTAAGACGCATGTGGAAGCAGGATTGGAGAAAACCGCCTGTGACCCTTTGGATTTTGTTATCTGATAATCTGCGATCTCATGAAAAGCCACGAGTCCTCTGCTTTGTGACCGACTCATAACTGGCTTTGTTTTCAGCACCGACGCTGCTGTCGGCCCATTAGTCCGCTGCCTCAGCGAAGGGATCACATCTGGTGGCATCGGATTCCGGTGTGTTGGCTACCGTATACGAGTGTGTGGAGCAGAGAGAGAGAGCGAGCGAGCGAGAGAGGGAGCCTCTCGGAGCTGGCAGTGCCACAGACAGAAGGATTTGTGCTTAGTTTGCCATTTCTCACATACAGTCTTCACAGCCGTGCTTTGAATGCTGCCCTCAAGTCTTTCTACAACGTAAAGAGATTACAGTGCTGTTGCCATAATTGAGGCTGGCATTGACGCCGACTGGCAGGAGCATCAATCTGCCGCCTGCTAAATTTATCGCTCATGTTTGTGTGTCTGGGTGCGCGCGCACACAAGTGCACGTTTGCTTCTAATGTCCACTTCTGAACCCCCTTCCTTCCGGCTGTGCTTTGTTTTTTCAGGACTCGACGCCCATGCGTGCCAGTTTTGTCCCATCTCGGATGCGATAGGTGATCCCTCATCGGACCAGTGCTCAGTCGGCCTATTGAATCTGCAGAGCATCGACCTACCTTAGATCCTATTAAAAGGAGTGTAAAAGACTGAGACCTGCCTAAAGAAGCAAGGGGACACGTTTGCTGTGGGCTCGTGAGTTTGAGTTGCTCCTGGATTCACACAACGTAGGAGTCGATTCCAGGATCCCAAGATATTGACCTACAGTGAACTAATCAGTTTTATTAAAAATGATGACCATGATGATGATGGGTCTGGCCACGATGATCACCTGCAGCTCCCTGTTCCTACTGGGCCTGGCTGCCGCTCACGCTTCCTCCAGCGCTGTGGCCCGCTCTTCCTCGCCACCCTCGTCTTCCTCCACACCCTCTTTATCTTCCTCCCCGCGCATGAAGCTGTCATACAAAGGTAAGTGCGTATGTATAATGACAATAAACTCTCTGATTCGGACTCCTTGAACATAGTTTACGTGCACACGCACACTTTCTCCGTTGCATGAGATTTGCAGTCATGCTTTTCAAACAGTGGCCCGATGTAATTTGTGGTTGCTGTGATTCGCAGACACAGGCAAGTTCTTGTGTTTCATCTTGAGCATTGTAGGAAGGCTGCTCCAAGCCAAATCCAGCAATTATAGCTTGTACGAACACATGGAGGGCATGAGGCTCGTTGAAGGCCGTCTGTCCGGCTGAGGCACGCAGAGCGCTGCTTCAGCCTATGCCGAGTGCAGGAGGAGAAGGTTAAAGGTTCTTGTTGACCCATGAAGTGCTAACTACGTCAGACTGACTATTATTAGGTTTGAGGTCCTAAAGAGATGCACTGCTGAAAGTGCAATAATGTAAAGCAGAGGCAGTGAAGTCCCTGATGTCATGCAGGCAGCTGTTGGGTGGCGTCTTAATGAAGTTCACATTAGGACAATGGCAGACTAATAAAGGCATTGTCTAAAAAAAGAGCCTTGGTCGTTTTATTGGCTCCTGGCAGCAGGGGAGGATTCAGTCCCTTTATTTCTACAGCTTCATACGCCAAAAGCCCTTTTTTTTTTCAATGGCTCGGGTTGAGTAGCATAGTTTAAGTTTACAAACACAGGCTGAATTTTCCTGGCCGCTCTTCTCTCAGAATTTGATACTGCTCATTTCGGAAACGCCGAGAACCAAGTCACTTTTTCCACTGCAACCAGCACAGTGCCATTACTGACAGAGAGTCCACTGGACTCAAGACACAAAGTCAAACACTTTTCCTCCTATGTGGAACACAATGAGATACGTCCAGTCTCATCTGTGACTGTCGCCGTGTGACTGAGCGCATGTGCGTCTGTGCAGAGTTGCAGCAGTTCCACGGAGTGCGGCGCTTCGAGCTGGAGCGCTCCTGCTGCTTCGGGGCGCTGCTGCTGGACGAGGAACGGGGCCGTCTGTTTGTCGGGGCCAAGAACTTCCTGCTGTCGCTGTCGCTGGACAACATTGCCAAGCAGGAGCACAAGGTCGGTCAGAACAAAGGGTTGAAGTCCACGACCAGAGTCTTGGTCCGCGGCTTCGCTCGCTCACTTTGAGTGTGTTTCAGATCTACTGGCCTGCGCCTGTTGACTGGAGGGAGGAGTGTAACTGGGCTGGAAAGGACATCACTGTAAGTTCTCCCTCATCCTATTAACATCCTAATTAATACCGTTGCTGCTTCACCGTTGCTCACCGTCTCTCTGCCTCAGACACAGATTATTGATTAGCATCTTTGTGCTTTAAATTGAGGCTAAATGATGAGTAATCATCTGAATGGCGTGATGCTGACCAAGCAGTGCACAATTCCAGCATGCACTAGGCCAACAGAATTATTGACAAGGTTGTGCCCGCTGTCTTATTGATATTGTTGGGATACTGTTACACAATGTCACCACTGTTTCCACAGAGTGTGTGGTTAAAGCCGGAATGATGATTCTCCCCACTAGTCATGCGAGGAACTGACTTGTTTTGTCTTAGTCAAAGGTTCCTGTCATCTCATTTCACAATGTTTTATTATTTATCTTACAGTAACGTTGTTCTTCTTTGTGCCTTTAATTTAAGTAATTAGTAGTTCGGGCTAAAACATTAGGTAATAACCAAAAGGCCAGACTCACAGCATACAATGTACTGAGAGCACAGCAAAAGAACAGGGAAGCTGCTGCCGGAGGAGGTGAAGTGTCCAGTCCTGTTCAACACAATGATCCTGTGTGATCCACAGGAGCCATGGGAGTCATTACAAAACTCATTTAAACAAATAGCATGTAGGACTAGGTGCAGCACTCCCTCCCTCATTTGGACCTGCCCTGGTGAGATCATTTCCTAAATTCAGTTTTTAACCACTTTCAGACTAAAATGTGCCAGGACGAAAAACTCAACGTAAAAAGACAAACTTTCTTTAAGTTGAAAGATGAATTAACTGAGTAGCTTCTGGTGGTGAATCTGTAAATCGGTTTTACAGCTCACTAAAACATCTGCAATACTGAGCAAGCGCTCTATGGTTCGGTTCCAGTGAACAGTGCAAGTACTACTGTATACAATGATAACAAGGATAAAGATTAAAGGTAATGACAGATAGAAATCTACATCTAAATATAGATGTAGATTTACATCAAATACAGACAACATCAAACTGATAAATCTAAGGCTCTGCCATTAAGCTGAAAGCTGTTACGTTGGAGTAATTCATTGTTCAACGCGTTCCTCTTTTTATCTCTATCTCTACACATCAGTGAGAAAGGGCCACTACTATATCAAGAATAAATCACAGTGTCATAATCATTTTACAAGAAGAGATTCTAAGAGTGAAGGTCTAAGCAGGAGGAGCCAGCTGGACAAGCAGCGTGTTCATCCTGCCATGTTTCTGACTTAGCTTCAAAGTCAACTTTATTCAAGATTTGCTATTTGTGAAACTTGTGCTTTCCAGAAATATGTCAGACAAATACTGCACGTGATGATTATGGGTCTAAATGTGCTGTTCTGTCTGTGGATGGAGTCTGAGCAGAGACGCCACCAAGAGCCCGTAGACCACCCAGCATTCACCCCGCCCAACCCGGCCTGCAGCGGCTAACTAACCTGGCTAACTCACACAGCAGTGACACAGGCAGACGTACACTGGATGAGTTCAGGAATACACATGTACCGAGTGTGTGCGTCTTTGTGAACAAAACAAACCATTAATCAGTATGAGAACACAGCTGGAGCAGACAGACAACCAGCTCTATTCATACAAAGCTCCAGGCTCAAGTTTCACCTGACCAGGAGTCTGTCTGACTCTGTGTGTGTGTGTGTGTGTGTGTGTGTGTGTGTGTGTGTGTGTGTGTGTGTGTGTGTGTGTGTGTGTGTGTGTGTGTGTGTAGACCTGGGAGTGGTGCGATGTTTTTTTAATCCTTTGTGCTCCTCTGTTCTTCCGTCAGACTTTTATTATTTGGGTGAACTCTCACCCACACACTGAGAACAGAGGTGACCTCACACCATTGACCCCAATTACAGAGAAGCCTGTTTCTCCATAGGAAAGAGCCAACATGTTGCTCTTGCTCTCCCACTGCATCCCTTCTGTCGTTCTCTGCTTTGTTCCTCTCAGTTTGACTTTTGGGACACTGAATTTGTCTTATTGTTTACAGCTGCTCAACTCTAAGTCCTCAATCAGTGTGCCAATTTATCTTTACCTATAATAAAATGTTGGGCATAAAACAATATATTAATCATTTCTGATGCAATAAGATCAGGGAGGCTTAACAAATACAAGGGAACTGGTCAGCGTGAAGTGATGCTTGAACACAACACAAATCTGTGGTAACACTACTCACACACAGACCACAAGAAAACAAGCTACAGTGTAACACACACACACACACAAACACACACACACACACACACTAATACAGTAAGACAGTGGCACTAAGCTGCAGACAGAGCCGCTCACAGACGTTTCTGACAGACACTGTTGATTGTAATAATGGCACAAACACAAATGACAACCAGTGAAGAATCCAACACATGAATGAAATAGGAATCTGAGGGTCCTCTCAAACCAACTGTAGCTGTAGACGCTCAGAAATCCAGTAGAGACAACTACGCTGGGACCCTGCGCTTGTCAATAGAAGTGATTGGAGGCTACAACACTGTATCCTGTGCTTGTTTTCTGTGCAGCATCCCTCCATGTATTGAGTCTTATGGCCATTAACTTATTAAACAAATACTGGACTGCTGAGGCTCTGACAATGATAAAGGGGAATATAAAGCAGGAAATGAGCATGGCCGAACTAAAGCTTCATAATAAATTACACACAGCTGGACTCTTTCAACTCTACCAAGTATTGGATAGCAGTCATTTGAAATCTGTTCATGGTGGAAAGCGGAAAGTAATGAACACTGTAGGTAGGTCAGGTTAAACATCTCTCAAATGCAAAGTATAAAAAGAGAAAAAAAATCACCCAACAGTTCAGCTTTGTAAGATGCAAATCTAAGGCGTAAAGCTTCGGCTGAGGTCACAGCCTGAGTGCTCACTGTTTTACCTAATGAGTCAGTAGTAGGTCAAAGGTCAACCACTGAACCCTCCAACTCCCACATTCAAACTGAGGAAATGTGATTGCAGGCGTAACTCACCTCCCTCCGTCTCCTCCTTCCTTTCTAATATTTTCAGGGACTTTCAAGTGGCTTTTCTCTTCCCAACATTTCTTTCTCTCCTGCTTTCTTCTCTTTTGTCACATCAAAGAATTGACTTTGTCAAGCCACAGCTCCGCTGACTCCCTCACCTTCCTCTGCCCTCTGCCACAAACACACAAACGCACACAAGGGCTTTAAACACAATGGGATTAGACTGAAGAGGAGGTCTAGCTTCAGGCATGTACACTGGGAATCCTGAGGAACAAGACTGACTGCAAACTGGCACCATTCTGTCTTATCATAACCCACTAAAGCCACTGCCACTCTTTTGGTTTGCCACGGTGAAATACTAAAACTATTGCAATATCATAGACAAACTGATAAATTACCACACACACGGGTGCTTGTTCAATATGTCAGCCCCGCCTTTATGAACCTCCAGCGTATCCCGGGAGTCCTTCATGTTTGAAACTTGATCAACAGACAGATGTTTCTGAGCTGTCCAGGGACCAGCAGACAGCGAGGAGAGGAGGGGTTGTTCCATTAGTTACCGTGTGTGAGTTTACAAATGTGGGATTAGATTATTAGCTTTATATTGGTTGAGTGGTTCTGTTTAGACAATGCTTAATAGAAAATAAACAGACCTTTATTATAAAGAGCCTGGTGCTGTGATCTGCTCTCTGACTGTTACATGCTTCCTGTTGGTGTACAGTACAGTATGTATGAATTCTGTGCTCCAGAGAAGTGTAACCTGAGCCCGAGATGGACAGACGTGTGTGTGGTGAAATAACTGCCGCTGACCATTGTTGATTTAGGGAATGATAAAAAAGGAGGAGCAGAGATTGTCATAATGAAATATGAGAACCTGTGCATTTACTCTACTGGGACAAACGAGCACTGCCAGTCTGCAGGTCTGTAATCAGAAACCCCTTAGAATAATGTTTATTAAAAGAAAGAACTGTTTCAAACCAGGAAAATCCACGTGGAGCTTCTTCACATTAATAAATTATGTACTGTATCTAATGGTTAGGGTCATCTGTGTAACTTATAGTAAACTGCCAAGGACAATTTCCCTAATACAGGGTGTCAAATTCACACACTATTCTTGATCACTATCTCTCAGACACACAATATAATAAAAGCAGAATACTGCTTAAATATAAAACAAACCTCTGCCTTGAATTAACGTATTAAACTGTCTTCATGTGCTGTAGCTACGAATTCTCACCGGTTCCTGTTTCACAGCTGCTTCAGATGAGGTTGGCCGGTTTTTATAGCGGCTCGCGCTCTCGCACAGCGGCTCGCGCACATACAGTACACAAACATTCCTTTTGCACGCAGGAATGTCCGTGTGCAGCCAGCACACAAAGACTGTCACAACAGTGCCTCGGAGGTGGAAATGAGGGCTTGACAGTGTTGTCACGGGCAAACAAGCGGAGAAGAGCTATGTGTGGAATGTACATCACTGACCAGGAAAAAGAGCTGCCATGTTGTGCTGCTCAACCTTGTTTTGCAGCGATATTACCCTACTTGAACCCTTTTGAACCCATATGGTTTTGTATCCCTTGGTGAAGTGGAGTAGATCTAACATTACACTAATATTACGCTGAAAACACAGTTTATTTTAAAGGGAAAGCCTTGAAAGCATAGAGGCAGAACTTGGACTGTTTGTTGTGCTCACCCTGGGTGCTTGTCTTTCAGTCCGACTGCGTGAACTACGTGAAGATCGTGCATCACTACAATCGCACGCACCTGTACGCCTGTGGAACCGGGGCCTTCCACCCCACCTGCGCCTTCGTAGAGGTGGGACACCGGATGGAGGTGAGAAAGAGACGAACCAAACCGACACGCCGTTTGATCTGATGTAGTGCACTGTAGTAAATAGACTCAGGTACAGTGGCAGGCGAACTTGATAACACACGTTTTACTGGTATGAAAAGATTAATGTTGACAGCTGATTTTGTACGTTCATGCTCAGAAAGACTGGGATAACAGCCAGACTTTGACTTAGGGCCAATTCTGGTCTGATGCACTTAAGAACATGAATGAAGGAACAGACAAAACCATGTTTAGCTCAAGGTTCTGGTTTGGAAACATTACCTCAACTCAAACCTACTGTCAACAAACTGTATTCACGCCCCATATCCACTTCTCTTCATCCTCTCACCACCAGGACCACGTGTTCAGGATTGACCCCTCTAAGGTGGAGGACGGCAAAGGAAAGAGTCCCTATGATCCTCGGCACAACCCTGCCTCTGTGCTCATCGGTAACTACATCCAACAACATCAACGCAAACCCTTTGTCCTCCAAAGCACATCATTAAAACATGGATCTGTCCATTTGCTTATATCTTAGATCAATTCAAGCTTATAATTGAGGAATCAATGACTGATATCTTGTGCCTAGGTGATGAGCTATATGCAGGCGTGGCCACAGACTTGATGGGGCGGGACTTCACCATCTTTCGGAGCCTGGGGAAACGGCCCTCTATCCGCACGGAGCAGCACGACTCGCGCTGGCTCAACGGTGTGTTGGTGCTGATCCATGCATAGTCATCACAACAGGTTTTAAATCTAAATAACTAACATGGTACATTGCTCATTGCCTTTAGAACCAAAGTTCGTCGGCTCCTTTTGGGTCCCAGAAAGTGAGAACCCCGACGATGACAAGATATTCTTTTTCTTCCGGGAGACGGCGGTTGAAGCCCAAGGCCTCGGAAAGTCTACATACTCGCGCATTGGGCAGCTGTGCAGGGTGGGGCTCACACTAAATGAGGTCACGTGGTGCACGTCACGAACGCGATTCCTGTTCCTTGACTCTCACTCTTCTATCCATCAGAATGACATGGGTGGTCAGCGGAGTCTGGTGAACAAATGGACCACGTTCCTCAAGACCCGTCTGATCTGCTCGGTACCGGGCGCCGACGGCAGTGACACATACTTTGATGAACTACGTGAGTTGCCTGTGTACATACTGAGCGGAGCAGATACTCATCGAGACAGTTTGAGGAAAAAACATGTCAAGTGAAGGTCTAATGTGGGTCATAGTTTACTACAGTATATTTAAAGTGATGGTTCTCCAATAATCCTTTGTAAGGTTGAAGGCACCCTACAGTACTATTACTATTATTATTATTAGGTACCAGCAAAACTATCTTAGGTTCAGTTCTACTTCCAACATCATCAATTCAGAGTATTTAGCAGAGTTCCTCAAAGTTTTCTAAAGTTGGAAAAACAATGAAGATGGAGTTTTTTTTTCCAACCTTGCTTTGTCCACAAGCACATTCTTAAGTTCACAGAAAGAGAAATTCAATGAAAGCATAATAAATTCAAGGAGTTGAGACCTCAACTGTAAATTAGGATTCAGCCACACATTCCTGTAGATCTAGAGAAAGCATGAGTGGGAGATTAACTGGTAATGCATTGTGGCCTTATCCAAAGCCAGAGCATTTGCTAGCGGGTCTCCGTATGTCAAAAAAGCAATTATATCTTTCCACTGGACCAGATTGAGGCTAATTTTCTTGGACTGTGGACAGGAGAAACTTTGCATTATACATACTGTATGTCATATGTCATATCAAGGTTACACAAAAAATAATGATTTACAAATACATAAATACTGTATATCACTAACCCTTTACTAATAAGTGTATCTGATCATTTATATTTTGAGTATTATACCAGAGGTAAAGTGCTTTCAAAAAACAAAATACAGCGTTGGACGTGCTCCTACCCTTCCGGGAGGACCTATGTGTTATAATCACCTCACTAGTTCCTACTTGGAGTGGCAGACACTCTAGTTCCATGCCATGACCCTCAGGTATCAGTTAAATGTGTCTTTAAAGCTGTTAGACACGGCCATAGGGCTTTGTTTATATTCTTCTTAACCTTTGACCTGTGGACTGCCACCACCTGACCTGCGTGAGTGTGTGTGTGTCCTTCCTCAGGCGATGTGTTCCTGCTGCAGACGCGGGACAGAAAGAACCCGTTGGTCTATACGGTCTTCTCTACTTCCAGGTCAGAGTCCATTCTCTTTGTGTGCGGTGCAGGTAGTATGTGTGTTTTGATGTATCTGACCCCACTCCCTCTGTGCTCCAGCAGCAGTGTATTTAAAGGCTCGGCTGTGTGTGTCTACTCCATGAATGACATCCGGAGGGCCTTCCTGGGGCCCTTTGCTCACAAAGAGGGACCAAACTACCAGTGGGTGCCCTTCCAGGGAAAGGTCCCCTATCCCCGCCCAGGAATGGTATGTCGGCAACAGTAACACATTGACAGGGAGTCTTACATGAGCGCTGTTTATCTTTTCCCATTCACAGCATGAATATAAATGTTTTAATTTAATATAAGTCTAATATATAATTTGTTCATTTTATAGACTTGCCGTTGTTACCAGCGGACCTAATTTAGAATTTCCTAAAGCGCTCCATAATCCTCCCAATCAATATGCGCTTATTAGATCCCTTAATTTTGCTGAGCTCATGAGTGTAACGTCAGCAGGATTTGTTCTGCAGAATTTCACTGCAGAACAATCGCCTTTGTATAACTGTAGAATAGTAATTTTGCTTGGCCTATAGTAACCCCTCAACACCATCACCTCACTGGGTTGTAAAACTACTGGAACATTCAAGACTAATAGTAAACACTGATATGGACATCTTATGCAAAGCACTAAGCAAATGCATTAAACATATGTACAAACAACACACATGCCCTGAAAATGAAACAAAAAGCTTGTTTCACTAAATGTTTAGGATCCTGGAATGAAAATCCAGGGCTGGACCTTTAATTAGAGAGGGAAGCTGGACTCTGACCTATAATCTCTCTCATGTCCCCAGGACTTCACACCATATTCACTTCTGTGAAATAGTTTGCTTTAGGCCAATTGGAATGCTGGCGGGTGGGAGATGCCGTTCAAGTCCACACGCGAAAACAAATGAACACATATATCAAACACAGTGTGAGTGATTTGGAATGATGTGCGACTGAGATTCACTTCAGTCAACTGTCCCCACTCCACTGTACAGACTGATTTTAGATCCCTGCACTATTTTGCATCCCCATTCAAGTTTAGACTATTGGGAAAAAATTAAAGGCTCCTGTTTCACAATGGAGCCGCCACATGTTTTTAATTCTGAGTAGGTTGAAAACATTATCAGTTCAGTTGTTTACTATTGCCTTTCACTAGTGCCCCAGCAAGACGTTTGGCAGCTTCGAGTCCACTAAGGGATTTCCAGATGATGTGATTCAGTTTGCACGTCACCACCCTCTGATGTACAATCCAGTCTACCCTATGAATCGGCGACCCATTTTTGTCAAGACCAACATGGACTACAGCTTCACGCAGATCGCTGTGGACAGAGTCAACGCTGCTGACGGGCAGTATGACGTCATGTTCATCGGCACAGGTGAGGGTTTGTTTTCACTGTCATCCTTCCCCAAGTTGCAGATGGAAACACTGAAGTGACAATAAAATGTTCTACATCTGTGATTTCAGACAAAGGGACAGTGCTGAAGGTTATCAATGTACCCAAGGAGAGCTGGAACAACATGGAGGAACTTCTGCTGGAAGAGCTGGAGCTCTTCAAAGTAAGTGGCTGTACTGTAAACCTTTACGTGTAATTGTGATAGGTTTAACGCCCTTGGGCAAATTACAAAGCTAATTTTTATTGGAAGAAGGGAATGCAACCTTGGTTTCAAAAGCTTTTTTGTTGAGTTTCTTCAATATATGGTATATCCTCTGCTTTTCAGGACTCCTCCTCCATCAGCAACATGCAGCTCTCTTCAAAACGAGTAAGTCGGATATGCACCATAGCTTCCACATGCACAGACAGCTGCTTTAGGTGGCTTTAGTGCACAAAAACACTTCTGTGAACCGTTTCCCTCCTTCCTACTTCATCCACAGCAACAGCTCTACGTGGCGTCGGATACAGGCATAGTGCAGGTGCCTCTTCACCGCTGCAGCGTGTACGGAAAGGCCTGTGCCGAGTGCTGTCTGGCCAGGGACCCGTACTGCGCCTGGGACGGAACCTCGTGCACGCGCTACCTGCCGAACACCAAAAGGTCCGTGACACGACTTCAAGACTAAAACGCTGCATTGATACATTATGAGGCTTATTATTATTTACTTATTTAACGTGTTTTCTAGGCGCTTTCGTCGCCAGGATGTCAGGAATGGAGACCCCAATACTCTCTGCTCTGGAGGTACAGTAGGATTCATTGCTTTGATAACTTGTCAAGAGTCCCCATAAATATGATACCATATGTCTGTATCAGCGCATGCGGTGTTGGTCGACTGCGTCTTCTGTAAATGAAACCATGCAGCATAAGCTCTGGCAGTCTGAGCACTTTTGATGGGCGACCCTTTGAGCTGTTGCGAAGGTGTAAGCCTCCCTTTGCTCTCAATACGCCTATCAGACACTCTTGGCATCTCACACATCATTGTTCCTCTGCCAAAGAATCCAGAACCCATTCAAGAACCCATTCACCCCTGGCGACTTCCGTCCTCTTAGACAACAATGCCAGCATTCTGTTGCTTTCTGTCTTGAAGCCACATAACTGAATTAGGCTAATCGCTAAAACTGGAGGAGCTCCTGAGTGAGACAGCGCGGCAGCAGTGATTTGTCATGTACTGTAAGCTGGGTTGTGTAAAACTAATCAGCGCCAGGGATTGTCGCCAACGTGTTGCGGCCTCAAAGGGCTGATGACGCTATCATTTTCCCAGTCACCTGCATGGCTCATCACTATAGTCCTAATGAATATTAAAGGTTATTGTTTCACAGTGTTTTCTATATGCATACACTATAAAAACACCTGAATGTGAAAGATATGTGTGCAAGCAAAGTTTGTTTTATGTTTCATTGCTTTCTGGTTCATTCCCATCTGATCTCCTCATTTTGACCATTGCGCGTTCCCATTATTCCCTTTCTGTTTCCACCTGGCTCTGCGTGGTTTGAGTGCGGTTCACATCTTTGCCTCTGCTGCTCCCTGCAGACCACCTTAAGCACCGCGTGGCAGAGAGGAAGCTGTACGGCGTGGAGGGGAGCAGCACCTTCTTGGAGTGCATTCCCAAATCGCTCCAGGCGAGAGTCACCTGGACCTTCCAGAAACAGCCCCAGAGCTCAAGAGAAGAGGTGAGGAGTCGCGCTGCGCAGCCATTCGCTCACAATCCGCCCTTTAATGAAATAAAAGCTTCTCAGTTCATGGTCGGACTTTACAACACGCTCTGCTTTCCAGGTGCATCTCGATGATCGGATTCTCCAGACAGACAGAGGCCTTCTCATCCGTCGCGTCCTCAAGCGAGACATAGGCACCTACCAGTGCCACGCCATGGAGCACGGCTTCACCCAAACCCTCCTGGGCATCACTCTGGAAGTGGTACCCTCAGCATCCTCCAATCTACCCTCTGATGCCCCTGTCCGATTAGACCCCCGCAGCGGGGGCGCGCCCGCAGCAACCAATCAAAAGCTTTGGTATCGGGACTTCATGCAGCTGGTGGACCACCCCAACCTGAGCGCCGTCGACCAGATATGCGAGCAGGTGTGGGCGCGCAAGAACGCTGGCGGCGAGCAGGCCGAGAGGGTGTTCCTCGCTCCGGGAAAGGACACGCCGCCTCATGGCCCTGCTCTCCCTGCAACCAGCAAAAAGTGGAAGCACCTTCAGGAGATAAGGAAGGGGAGGAATCGCCGGACCCACGACGGCAAACCGAACCCTCGGGCGCCACGCAGCGCAGGAGAGTAACAATGTAGAAAAGGGGGAGGAACGAGGGAGGAATGAATGACTGATACGGGGAGAAAAGATGATAGAGAGAGACTGAGAGACAGAGAACTCCTGGAGGTGTTCACACACACAAGACACACACAGACACACACACACGCAACAAACACAGCACCTCGGTTAATGTGTGTATTCATCTATGGATGCCCCCATCCCTGATTCCTAGTTCCACTGACCAGCCCCTGCATGTGCTGCCTTATTGTCCAACTTGATTCTGCATGACCCCTTTACACTGTTTCACTATATAATGCACTGAAGCAGGTTCCTGAAGAGAAAACTAGTTTTTATCTGTCTCGTCCTTTTCTAATGAGTGTACTTACAGAGTTAATTGCCACAGGATGAGCACATCACGTTTCTGAAATGAAAGTATTCATGTTCAAAATTCTCCGTGTGGCAAAACAGCAAAGAAAAACAGCAAATTTCTGTGCACAATGGAAAAAAATGAAGAGACACGACAACTGGAAGATTTGCAAAGACTCAAAGCAAGTGTAAGTGTAACTATTGATGTGCACATAATGAAATTCACCTCACCTTCCACATGCAGCATGCATGGCAGCGGTACGAAGGCCTTGACGTCTCACCGTATGTGGCTCGTAGTTCATAGTGTCCGAGGGCACATGCTGCAGCAACCAGAAATCACAGAGTACAGTAGAATCTGAGGGGTCCTGTTTGACCAGATGTGATTGTTTTGCTTTACTGGTCCGAACCACTAGCACTCGTCCCACTCTGTACTGGTTTACACTTCCCTTGGATGTGTGGCAAGTCGTCAGCCCCTCATTCAGCACAGCAAACGCGCAGAAACCTGCTCTTCCCTGTGGCCCACAATGCAAAGCTGATTTCAAACACTCATTTACATTGACCTTTGCTGCTTAATGATGTCATCTCTTCCTAAAGGACAGTTACTATGATAAGGTCTTCCATTTCTCTGTCTTCGGTCTAATCTCTGTGTATTAGCTATAAAGACACCTTGCTTTTTAAGTTGTCTATAGTTCTAATAAGTGTGTAGCTTACGTAGTGTCCATTGTGTGTACAGACTCAGATAAAGAGCCAACCTGTGGTGCGATACTTCATATCGTATAGTCACAGGAAAAAAAGCAACTGCCCTTGTAAGATAATTCATGAATTTATACATTTATGCTTTTGAACTGAAATCTAAATTAAATGTTGTGTTGGCTAAATTTGCGACGCTTTCACAAATCTTAACAAAAGCATAACGATTGCATAATATTTCCAAACACATTCAAAGATGTATTGTAGTACTGTAGACGTTTTCCTACATTGTATGGTTTGTCCATTTATTCACACAGAGTTCAAGTCTTTTGGAAAAGCAGATCAAGGAAAGAGGAGGCAGCACCAACTGCGTAGTGTGAGATTTTAGATGTATTGAGTCGTTGTTGTTATTTATATACCGTCTTTATAGAGATGTAATTAACTCTTTGAACTGAACTGACTGACGTCTGTAAAAGGGACACTCTGCATTTTGACACCACATCCATGAAGAGATAGTCAATACGAACCCAAAACAAACGAAACCCTAATTTAATTGGAGGAAGAAGCTTTGAGCTGTTGAGCTACAGTTACTAATGAACTAAGTGGATTAAAGATAATAATGGTTTCCTACTTTTCCTTTGATGAAAGGCTGATAGTGCTGTCAAGCCTATCCGAGTCTCCCTTTTAAGCCAGCTGTTTTGTGCTCTTTTCAAATTGCATGACTAATGTTAGTGGCTAAAGCGTTTGACAATGGAGCGAGAGATAGAAAGCACAATGTTGAATATATTATTATTATTTCTATGTATTTATGTGCAAAGATAAGCTGATATGTTGTGGTGGATCTTTATTTTTCTTATAAATGTAGATTTTCATCTGTATTGTTCGTGTTCTGCTGAAAAAGGACTCATCCTTAACATTTCGTCCCATTACAGTCAAAGGGGAACTTCCTGAACCGTGTTCAATTAGATTCTTTGTTACCCACACAGCCCCTCCATTCAAGACTCCTGTTGTCTCCCAAGCCATGTGACGCACCCCTAGTGCATGTTAGAAGTAAATGTGTGTGTGGTCAGTGTGTGTGTGTGTGTGTGTGTGTGTGAGGTGGGGTGTGTGAAAGAGAGAGCGAATGTGTGGGGGGAAGCCGAACTCTGCATGTAACGGCAGAGATACAACGGTCCTGGTCTGTAGAGCGGAGGGTGAAAGTTCAGCGTTGAAGGCCAAAGTCAACACAGTGCACTGTCATGCTCCCAGTGGTCTTGTGAAATGTCATGTCTCAATGTCAGATTGTTTTTGATTAACACAATAAAACATCCAGTTACTTAAAATTCAAAGTGCTCATATGTCCTGTGTTAGAGCTGGATTATTATGACTTCATTTCATCAAACCACAAAGTCTGAATTACAAAGGTTATATGACCAACTATGAGGTCATAGTTAGTGCAGTCACAAAAATATTAGAAACTTAAATTTAAACACGTTTACATTATAACTCCTTCTCAGCTCTGGCTTTTCCATGTCATTAGATGCGATTCTACCACAAGGGAGCAGTAAAGGACAGAAAATCTCTATTACTGTAGGTAGTCTGATTAAAATGATCTCATAGTTTTACAGGGCTGTTTATGTAAATCAAACACAGTCAGTGAAGTAGTAGTAAAGAATAGAGGCTTTGGCACCAGCCAGAACTATGATACTGTAGAAGGTGTGTATGTTATGTGTTAAGTGCAATCCCATTAATTTCCACAAGATAAACCTTCACACAGACACAGGGCAGTGCGTCTCCAGCAGCCATAAACAAATAGGAAATGAAACATGCTATTTAATACTGCGACAGCTGCACTGAGGTAATGAGTTCTCCTAAGGGTTGTGTGTAGGTGTGTGTGTTGTGGGTTTGCAGTGGTCCACGGACTGTGGACTAGTGTTATCATTGTAAAAGGGCTATAAAATACACTGAAAGCTGGGATAAGGAGGCAACACATTTTAGGCTAAATGCTCTGTGTCTGTAGGAATTCTTATCACTTCTGTTAGCCACTATTCTGCAGAAACTAAATTGCACCACTAAAATGTTCTTTTAAAAGTTCTAACCTGTCCTCAGTCAGAGATAATGTACTGTACATGTTTACATGTCATGACAACATAAATTATGTCATTCATGTACTGTATTTCCAGCTGCTTGGTTTTTGCAGTAGTCTAATATGATTGTTGTAAACAGTACAGATAATGTGAAACTTCCCATTGAAAATAAAGATGTGCTTTGAGATAGGACACCTGAGGGATGACAGGCAGAGAAGATAATGTGCAACAAGTAAGGAATGAAAGAAATGATATGCAACTGTGCTTCAGATTTGGAACCATCAATCATCCACTGATTCAATGATTTGACAGTGTGTTTAGAGTGTAAGCTGCACAGAGTAAAGCTGGATCTGGTAAATGTATAAACACTAGTCTTTCAATGCGTACAAGACGTTGAAGTATAAAATAAACAAGCGGATGAGAAAAATCACTGTCTTATACAATAAAGACATTGTTAGATAAACATTAAAGTGGTTTCAAAAGAACCCTTAAAATATGTAACTGCAACAAGAGGAGGATTTCTATGAAACTGGCTCACAGTCAAGGTTTGAATTATTAGGGCTCCTTTATAAAATCAAACAAAGGCTTTTTTCATCTACAAAGAAAAAAGAAAATTCCAAAATAAAAGCACAAAATAGTGGCAAGTTAGTTGGCAGTTCCTAATAATCAAAAATGAGAAGACACATAGTTTTACAATAACAAAGAATGGGAAAAGAAATCTTAAAAGCAATGATTTCTCTGTATATTTACAGTAAGTGTAACAGCCTCCTGTTTCTCTTGTGTCAGGTCTGCATGACAGAGCAGGACCAACACACAGAATTTGATTACCGTGGCCATGACTTGGCCATCGGTTATTGTTCGCTGATACTCTGTCTGCTGAAAACGACCAAATAATGACCAAAAAGCGGTTTTACCTGCAGCGAGGCAGATAAGAGCGAGCAGTCAGTGCTGGACTGTGTGTGTGTGTGTAATAAATGTGACTGCCACGTGAGGGCGCATGTGATAGATGCAGTTGACTGATGTGGATTGAATGTGATGAAGTAACTGTTGCACCGCCTCATCTGCCTTCAGTACATTTGTGTTTCTGAGGAGAGCGTATTACAACCCGTGACAAGCTTACAAAAGGTACAAGAGGAACACAACATGGTGTCAGAAGTGTGTGTTACTGTGTGGGAAATGGGGAAGAGGAGCACTTATCTGGGCTTCCCTGAACTCTTCTGCCTGCAGTAGCTGCTAATGTGCTGCTACCTAAATAGCATTGGCATTTAGCTGGGTATTTTCACACATAATATAAGTTTTGCCTTAAAAAGCTTTAATGTATTATTGAATGCCATGTTAACTGTTATAATATCTTCTAAGTCATCAGCTGGCAGCTGGAAAGTCGGTCTAAAAGAGAATAACTGGGCTTGTTTATATGGTGCATAATTTCATCTATATATTTGAAAAACTGCACCCAGTACATACACACAAATGGCCGCACATCTTCATTCATCTCTATCAAAATGTTCAGGATAATCTGATAATCGTCTTTGATCCGGCTCTACTTAAGATGCTGAGGTCTTTGATGTAGCTTCCTTGGACTCAGACACAATGCTCACAGAACAACTTGTGTCTCACAAGCTGCTTTCTAGGATCCAAGATGCTGGAGGTTGTCTGCGTAAACCTTTTTAGAGGCAGACAAAAACTATGATCTCATTGATTTGAGACATGTGTTCCAAAAACTCTAAGTAAGGTAAGCGCTGCATTTGTTTTGAAGGATCTCACTAATGACTGGGAAATTACACGACCAGACATCATCAGCTGGTTCTTGATGAAAGCATGAGGCCCAAATACAATGATGAAACCAATGTAGCATGTGATTTACCTGTCTGGTAGATGCAAGTGCAAATAAGCTGACATCAGTCATGAATTACTAGTGTATAAATAATCAGAATCAGGATAATGAAGGTGTCATGATTCATGTTATCTGTCACATCCGGTTTTATTTTGTTAAACTTCCTGTTATTCTCCGGTTCTCAGTATTCACACCTGTACGTAATCAGCAATCACGCTTCAGTATTTAACCTCCAGCTCTCACAGACACCAGCCGCCAGATTGTTAGTTCATGTACTCTTTCCAGCATTCTATTGTAGCCATTCGTGTTTTGACCGTGACCGCCTCGACCTTGATTCTTGCCTGAACCCTGTTGATCCCGCAACCTGTGAAAGACCTGTGCCTGATAATCTGACCGTGAGTTTTTGCCTGATCCTTGTCTGTACTGTCGCCAAGTCTGCTCGTGTACCGAACCCTGCCTGGACCTTGATTCCGAGATTGCCTGCTCCTTTGTATATTGCCTACTGGAACGTACTGTGTTTGACCTGGACTGCCTGACTCTGATTCACCGAATAAACCTGCACTTAATCACATCTGTGTTTCTGCGCCGTGCATGTGGGTCCGACACCTGCCCAAGCCTGACAGAACAATCTGGCCAGAAATGGACTCCGCCGGTGCAGAGAACCTCCGTGCTCAGCTCATGGCTCAGGAGCAGCGCGCAGCAGAGCAGGAGGAGAAAACCAACGCCGCTCTCCAGAGATTGGCCGAGTGTGTTTTGCGACAGGAGACGGCGATGGCAGGATTAACTGAGGCAATGAATCGCCTGACCCAGAGCTCGACGGGAGAGACGAGACCGACCCCGAGCGCCACTGCCGCGGCAGCGCCCCTGGCAGCAGCGGCTCCCATGGCCGTCGCTCCAGACGCCAGGCTAGGCGCCCCGCTACGGTTCTCTGGTGAGTCAGGAGACTGTCGAGCATTTCTCACACAGTGTGAGATTCATTTTGAACTGCATTCACCCGCGTTTCCCTCGGAGCGCGCTCGGGTGGCATACGCTATTTCGCACCTGACGGGGGACGCGGAAGCATGGGCGACAGCGGAGTGGCAAAACGGCTCTTCCTGCGTGTGCACCTTCGCCGCCTTCGCCACCGCATTGAAACAGATCTTCCAGGAAGTCACCCCGGGACGCGAAGCGGCTCAGCGGCTGGTTAATATTCGACAGGGCGGCAGACCGACGGCGAAGTACGCCATCGAGTTCCGCACGCTAGCCGCAGAAGCCGGCTGGGACGCCACCGCACTGGGTGATGTATTTATCCGCGGACTCTCTCGGCGGGTCAAGGACTGCTTGGCAGCGAGGGATTTGCCCAGCAGTTTGGACGCTCTGATCGCCCTGGCGATACAAATTGACCGCAGGCTGGGGAGCAACGAACGGGAGCACCACCGAGAGGAAAGCCTGCGGGAGAACCGTCGACTTCGCACCACGAGCCCCAGGAGGGGGCAGCGTGAGCCTGGCGGTCAGTCCGTTCCTCGGAACCCGGAAGTGGGACCGCAGCCAGAGGAACCGATGCAGATCGGCCGCGCACGGCTGTCAGAAGAGGAGAAGCGACGTCGACGCTCCCATGGACTGTGTTTGTATTGCGGTCAGGCCGGGCATCTTGCCCTGCGCTGTCCACTAAAAGACATGGCTCATCGCTAGCACGGAGGGTAGCGGTGAGCCGAACAATTTTAGGTAGCGCCTCCGCTCGGTCATTGCCTACGGTAACACTAGTCTCCAGTACCCGATCCGTCCAGCAGGCGGTCCTCATTGACTCCGGAGCTGATGCCAGTCTGATGGACGCCGGACTTGTGGAGCGACTGGGCATCGCGGCCATTCCCTTGGCGTCTCCCGTGGAAACGGCCGCGCTGGACGGACGACGGCTCTGGAGAGTCACGCATCGGACTGAACCGGTAATAATGACTTTTTCTGACACGCACACCGAGAAAATCACGTTTTTGGTCGTGGAGTCGTGCTACCACCCGGTGGTACTGGGCCACACGTGGTTGAGGCTACACAACCCCACACTGGATTGGCGCAAGGGGGAGGTGAGCCGATGGGATTCAGACTGTATGAACACTTGCTTTCAGCCCGCAGTCTCCCAACAGGCACCTGCAGGGGCGACGGCGACAATCGGTGAGGAGATCGAGCAGGCCGATCTGACGGGAGTCCCCGATTGCTACCACGACCTTCGCGCTGTGTTTAGCAAGGTCCGTGCGACCTCCCTTCCGCCCCACCGAAAGCATGACTGCGCGATCAACCTGCGCCCAGGGACCACGCCTCCCAAGGGGAGGTTGTATCAGCTTTCTCCCAAGGAAACCCGGGCCATGAAGGAATATCTGGACTCCGCGCTGGCCTCGGGTATCATTCGTCCCTCGTCCTCTCCTGCAGGCGCAGGTTTCTTCTTTGTGGGGAAGAAGGACGGTTCCCTGCGGCCCTGCATTGATTACCGGGGCCTCAATGACATCACGGTAAGAGACTCCTACCCTCTTCCCTTATTATCCTCCGCGTTCGAGTTGCTAGCAGGAGCTACGCACTTTACCAAGTTGGACCTCCGTAACGCCTACCACCTGGTTCGGATCCGAGAGGGGGACGAATGGAAGACGGCCTTCAATACCCCGAATGGACACTATGAGTACCTCGTCATGCCCTTTGGTCTGACCAACGCGCCAGCGGTCTTCCAGGCGTTTGTGAACGAGGTACTCGGTCCCATGATAAATGACTTTGTCTTTGTATACCTTGATGATATCCTGGTCTTTTCCCGCTCCGAGGAGGAGCACATTGCTCATGTCCGTCAGGTCCTCAGGAAATTACTCGAACACCGCTTATATGTTAAGGCAGAAAAATGTGAATTCCATGCAGACCAGGTCTCGTTTTTAGGATTTATCGTCAGCAGGGACAAGATTGAAATGGACCCAGCCAAGACCCAGGCAGTTCAGGAGTGGCCGGTCCCACAGAGCAGGAAGGAGGTGCAGCGCTTCCTTGGATTTGCCAACTTTTACAGAAAGTTCATCAGGAGGTTCAGCAGCATTGCCGCTCCATTGCACGCACTAACCTCATGTAAGACTGCTTTTCAGTGGACAGGCGAGGCAGAGGAGGCGTTTCAACGTTTGAAACGCAGTTTCGTCACGGCACCCGTGCTGCGGATGCCCGACCCACAGCGGCAGTTCGTGGTGGAGGTCGACGCGTCCAACTCCGGAGTCGGGGCCGTGCTGTCCCAGAGGGATCCCACGGACGGTAGGATCCACCCGTGTGCCTTCATGTCCCGCAAGCTATCTCCCGCGGAGCGGAATTACGACATCGGGGACCGAGAACTGCTCGCGGTAAAGGTATCCCTAGAGGAGTGGAGACACTGGCTGGAGGGGGCAGACCAGCCTTTCCTAGTATATACAGATCATAAGAACCTTGAGTACCTGAGAACGGCGAAGCGGCTGAACTCACGCCAGGCCCGATGGGCACTGTTCTTCAGTCGCTTCAATTTTCACTTGTCGTACCGTCCTGGATCCAAGAATGTGAAACCTGACGTTCTGTCTCGTCTGCATGACGCGCAGCAGGAACCAGCAGAACCTGAGTCCATCCTACCGCCGGGATGTCTGGTGGGGGCAGTCACCTGGTCGGTGGAGCGTCGGGTACGGGAGGCCAACCGCGACCGTCCAGCCCCACGCGGCGCCCCGCCCAACCGGCTGTTCGTGCCACCCGACCTCAGGGGAGAGGTCATCCAGTGGGCTCACGCCTCACTAGTAAGTGGACACCCCGGGGTGGCTGGCACTCTGTTTAGGCTGGGGGAGAGGTTCTGGTGGCCGACGGTGAAAAAGGACGTCCAGGAATACGTCGCCGCATGCCCCACGTGTGCCATGGGCAAGGCGTCGCATCAGCGACCGGCCGGTCTGCTGCGTCCTCTGCCGGTGCCGCACCGCCCCTGGTCACACATAGCCCTGGATTTCGTCACCGGCCTACCACCCTCCCAGGGGAAGACAGTCGTCATGACGGTGGTAGACCGCTTCTCCAGGTTAGCCCACTTTATATCCCTACCCAAGTTGCCGTCAGCCAAGGCTACGGCCCAAGCCATGCTCGAGCATGTTTTTAAATTCCACGGCTTCCCCTCAGACATTGTGTCGGACCGAGGGCCCCAGTTCGTCTCGCGATTTTGGCGAGAGTTCTGTTCTCTCCTAGGGGCTGAAGTTAGCTTATCGTCAGGGTACCACCCCGAGTCCAATGGACAGGCCGAACGGGCCAATCAGCAGTTGGAGGTAGGATTGCGGCTCCTCGCCTCCAGAAACCCGGGGTCATGGGCCAGCAAACTCGTGTGGGTGGAGTTCGCCCACAACACGCTGCCCTGCGCCTCCACCGGACTGACCCCGTTTCAGTGCGCCTATGGGTTCCAGCCGCCATTATTTCCGGCTTCGGAGGAGGAGGTCCGCGTCCCGTCGGCGCACGCCCTGGTCCAGCGTTGCCGTCGCACATGGTTGCAGGCACGGCGCACCATGCTGCGGGCACGGGACCAGTACAAGCGGGCGGCCGACCGTAAGCGGATACCGGGTCCGGAATACAAGGTGGGCGATCAGGTCTGGTTGTCCACCAGAGACCTCAGGTTGCAGGCCCAGACCCGTAAGTTGACTCCGAAATTCATTGGTCCATATACGATATCGCAAATTATTAATCCTGTTTCTGTGAGGCTCTCATTGCCCAGGACAATGAAGATCCACCCCACCTTCCACATCAGCCGCCTCAAACCCTACAGATCGTGCCCCATGGTTCCTCCTCATCAACCGCCTCCTCGGATCGTGGACGGAGGGCCTGTCTACACGGTTCGGGACCTCCGCGACTGCAGACGTCGGGGGCGGGGCTTCCAGTATCTGGTCGACTGGGAGGGCTACGGGCCGGACGAACGCTCTTGGGTGCCGGCCCGGGACATACTGGACAAGTCCCTCATTAGGGACTTTCACGCAGCACATCCTGAGGCCCCGTCCCCGGACGGGATGGGGCAACACAGCCACGGCTCTGCAGACGAGGAGGATTCCGGCGCTGGACCCTCCTCCTGATGTCCTCTCTCCACCCACCCTGCTTCATCACCCGGGCGAGGGGGGGAGATTCGAGCCCTCCTCCTGTTTCCTCCCTCCACCCGCCCTGGGCGGAGGGGGGAGGGGCTCGTTGGCGCCGTGGAAGACGCCATAGGAGGGGGGGTACTGTCATGATTCATGTTATCTGTCACATCCGGTTTTATTTTGTTAAACTTCCTGTTATTCTCCGGTTCTCAGTATTCACACCTGTACGTAATCAGCAATCACGCTTCAGTATTTAACCTCCAGCTCTCACAGACACCAGCCGCCAGATTGTTAGTTCATGTACTCTTTCCAGCATTCTATTGTAGCCATTCGTGTTTTGACCGTGACCGCCTCGACCTTGATTCTTGCCTGAACCCTGTTGATCCCGCAACCTGTGAAAGACCTGTGCCTGATAATCTGACCGTGAGTTTTTGCCTGATCCTTGTCTGTACTGTCGCCAAGTCTGCTCGTGTACCGAACCCTGCCTGGACCTTGATTCCGAGATTGCCTGCTCCTTTGTATATTGCCTACTGGAACGTACTGTGTTTGACCTGGACTGCCTGACTCTGATTCACCGAATAAACCTGCACTTAATCACATCTGTGTTTCTGCGCCGTGCATGTGGGTCCGACACCTGCCCAAGCCTGACAGAAGGAAACAGTCATCAGATCAGCTGTAACAGTCATCAGCTGTGAACCCCATAGAAGTTTGTTTACTTCTGTTTCTAGGAAAACAATAGATGTAAGTAATACTAACAATTTATTACAATCTATATATCACTAAGGTTATTAAATCTTTTTAGAGATGACAAACTCCAAGATATAATCAATGTGTGTCAGTTTTGTCTTCAAATCTCATCACGGCCTAAATATAATATTATCTACAGTATGATAAACTATATTTAAACCAATTCAATACACCCTGTTCTTTACGCAGTAAGTCATCTTAACTCCAATAATCAGTTCGAGTCAACAAATAAAATAAAGCGTTCTTCCAACTGTAACAACAAAGACTACTAATACACTGTAGTTGCAATATGTTTGAGCATTTATCCCTAAATATGTAATTCAATACCATTTAAATACAGAAATAGCACATGCTGTGATCACACTGTCATAAAGTCGAACAATTCTCTTGTGATTGTACAGTAAATGAAAGACGTACAATACAAAACAGCTGCTTTGGCTCGGTTCTGTAGTTGAATAATATAAATTATATGTGGGATTTCCTTTGGCTGCAACGAGAAACTATTCTGTGAAAAACGGAAACATTTGGCAAAAACGTGGTGTTTTTGATGGCAACAGCAGTCATAACCAGTCTGTTTCCATGAAAGGACATTTTAAAGTCTTATTTCTCTGTGAACAGCCAATAAATATTTTTATTCATCACTTTAAACAGAAGGAGCAACTGATACTGAAGTTTTAACCCTTTTGTAATTTCTGTTTTTGTGTGTATCATCTATTAGACGTCAGCATGCTCAGAGGTACAGTACAGTACAGTAATGTGTTCTCTGTGAAAGTTGAAGCACATTTAAAGCTTTACCATGAAGGAGACTGAGGTTTCTGTGGTGAGAACACCAGGGGGCCAGCGATACAGAAAGACACAGAAGAGGCTCATATTTGATTACATGGATTGGAATGTTTGATGTCATTTTACTGTTTACAGCTTCAGATGCCCAACAAGCTGTGACAGATCAACACAGAGGAACCCAGGAGAGGAACGTCTAGAGCCTCTTTTTTACCCCAACTGTCATCATAATGCCTCATTCATCTGCATATTTCCAGCTCCTTCTTCCATGCGCTTGTCATCGTCATTGGTTTCCCAAACTAGGACTTCAAACGTATCTGATTGTCTTTATTCTGTCCCCCAAACTGTATGTAAAATACAATGACAGGCTTGATTCTTGTGGTGAAGCTCGTGACGGCATTCTCGCTGTCAGAGCAGGGTCATGTGCAGCCCATATGTCTTTATTGTGCACACGCCATTTCACCAGGCTTTGTCTAGACAAGAGACCCAGAAAGCCTGGTCTACATGTGGAAACCAGCTTCCATGAACTGTCTACCTTTGAAAAATGGAATTCATTTTTGAGAAGTTTGCTAGAGTAGTTTTAAAGACTCAATCAAAAAGTAGTATTAGCTAGTAGTAAGTATTTCTCACACACAATGATAAAATCCACTGTCTCTATCAACTCAATAAGTCATCATATTGTACAGCTCAGTTTCAATCCAGGTCTCAGCTGAGGCAGCAAGGTGCAGATTATCCTAAAGCAGGTGTATGTGAATGCTGACATGAAAATAAGCAGCCTGAATAACTGGTCGTTGCCAACAATAATGGAAGATTAAGGACCTGAAAAAAAAACTTGCCTAAACAAAAAACCTAAAAAAACAGATTAAATAGAAATGCATCCACAAGTTTCCTGACTGGTTCTTCTTTTGAAGGTTGCCTTAGTAATCGGATTCTATCATTAGAGCAAATTCACAAATCAGATTCAATGCAAACCTTGTATAATTGTCATTATCCAGGCCACAATAGAGTGCAAATGTGAAAAAAACTACAATTCAAGTAGGACTGATTCTGTCCAGTACACAGGCCTCATAAAAACCTCATGCTTCCAATCAGGATCAATGAGCACAACTGCTCCAGTGGAGTGTGATCGCATCCAGGACAAAGAAGCTGAACAAGAGAAACCAGAAACACAGTAGAAGAAACGTCAGCAGTCCGACTGGGAAAACGTCCCTGTGAGCAAAGCCACCGCTGTGAGGTGCTGCAATAAACCTAAATCAGAAGCTATAAAGCTGTTAGTTCCCACAGGGCTAAAAGTAACATGTATTTAAATGCATCCGAACTTACAATGGGAAATGGGATTGTGGCTTCATGTCTCCTGGGAATGAACCAGAGGCAGGTTCACACCATCATTTTGGTCTTATTTAAGGAAATATTAGAGACCATAAGAGAAGGGGTGAACCGCTGCTGAGGCAAAATGGCTGCATTCAGCCGCCTCTTCCGTCCTTTTACAGCTTCCACAACTTGTTTACTGCCAGATCAGTACGTGTTCAGTGTTTCACTGGGCAATTTTCACTGATTTATTTAAAAAAAGGCTCATTTTTCCTCTTATTCACATCACAGGCTGCATTAACTCTAATTCTCATTCAATTATCAAGTCAATTTATTTTTATTGAAACAGAGCATCACTTAATATCATTTCATTCTCTATACCAGTCTTTTGTCTCTTAAGATGTTCTAATAACTTAAGTTGAGTCAGTGACATGAGACCTGAGCTTTGCTACACTAACAGTACATGTCTCCAAGTCCAAACCACTCGTATACAATATATGCAGAATACAAAAACATTTGTGTGGCTTCCATACATTAAAGAAAAAAGATGATGCGATTACATGTGTTAGTATGAAGACAGACCAAGTCAGCATTCTGGTGGAACCTTTTCTGTTTGATAGTGGAACTGTGATATCACAGTTTTACCCAAAAAATAGACTCAAGATTTTATCAACAAAAATGTGTAACAACGTTTAACATTGATGGTCTATGTCCAGAGAAAACAGAAGTAATGTGTGTTGTGGTTGAAAATGGTCATATCCTATAACACCCAGAGTGCATTGCGTTCTGACGAATCACCTGAGCTGCAATGATTGGACCTACCTGTCGTTTAGCTCCGCCCCCTTGCAGCCATAAGTAATTTGGCCACTTGAATATCCATGTTGTTAATGCATAAAACCATGATCTGTCAGTGACGAGACGCCGATCTTTCCACTTCCAAACCCACATCTTGATGTCCCGGCATATGTAAAATGATTACATGTAGAAATATTAGGTCAGACATCCAGACAGGCAATAAATAATATACATTAGATCAATAATAGCTGCAAACAAGCTGCAAAAATGGAGAAGGTCTAAATAACTCAGTGGGAGCCATGTTTTATTAAATGTGGTTCTGGGACATATGCATTTTACAGTGAATGTTTCAACATCAACATCACAAAATGTACCAGCTGAAAGTGAAGTTTGGACTGAGTGAAAGTAACAGTGTTTGTATCTAAGAAGGCGTTGAGTGTACATGAGTTGTTTTTTTACAAGTCTGTTTTTGGTGGATATAAAACGTTTTGCAAAGCCCTGGACTGTGGGACAGAGCTCTTATGCCTGTGGTGGGTTGGATTCTCACCACCACTGAGCCTCTGCAGTAGCTGCTAAAGCGTGTGTGTTTAATGACAAGTCATTGGATTCATTGAGAATAAACAAAGAAAACACTACGTACAGTTTGTTGGTTTGTCAAGGTACGACAACTTACTCCATGACGCCTCAACAAAGTAAAGACATGAATTATTTAAACATTACTATAGTGGGAGGACAAATAATTGTCAAATTAAGCACTGTGTGTGTGTGTGTGTGTGTGTGTGTGTGTGTGTGTGTGTGTGTGTGTGTGTGTGTGTGTGTGTGTGTGTGTGTGTGTGTGTGTGTGTGTTTAGGTGCACTGGCATACAGGGGTCCATGTCAACTTGCCAAACAAACCCACATCTGTGTTTTTTATTTGTTTTTTCTTACACAGAGGTGTTTGAGTTTCTTCTCTTGATTTACTTTGGTTTCTTCCCCAGAGTAAAATAGGGGTTACCTGATCCCTTGTTGATGCTGTCTGGAGGAGGAGGAGGCTCATCTCTCCACCAGCTAAGCAACAAGGTCATAATAATAATAATAAATAAGTGTGAAGAATAGGAGTCTTATGTACAATATGTACATATTCATATATACAGTACTGTAAATTAAGGAAGTGCCAAAGTAAATGCTTACCTTTTAAGTGCCTCTGGATGCTAATAAAATCATGCACAATAATAACATAAGTGCAAAACAGGGTGATGTAAAATTCATAGAAAGACCCTATCAATAACACCACACAAGAATCACACAGCACACAGGGATGCGAAGTATGTCCAGTATTTTGTGGCCTGAAGGTGGGCGTCCTTCCTGTCCTTCCTGACCTCTGCTGGACTCCTCCTGTGCGTGCGGGAAAGGATCAAGGCCGAGGCTGGAGTTGGAGAGGGACGGAGGCGGAGGTTGAGCAGCACACTCCTAGACAGCTGTGCAAGTTACGTCTGCTGCTGCCTGATGAAGTGTTTGCTGCAGTTTGACACTTATTCTGGACCAGAACACAAACGTTGCACGTCAAAGCGTGCAGCTTTCCACTACTCACAGCTCTTTGGGTTTCAGATCGCTGTAACATCAGGACACCTTGTGTCCAACGACGTCCAAATGCAGTTCACACTTGATCACAGGGAGATTTCTCCGCATCTTGCTAACATTATTAGATATGTAGTCACACTTCCTGTGTGAAGGAAGACACAGTAACCATAATTAATGTAATGTCACTAATCATTTAGTAGCTTCCGTAAATTCTCATTTATTGTAACAGTGAGGACATGAGGTTACTAGGTCACGCAATTTTTTTCAGAGGCCTGAAATACGGAGGTTAAAAGCTGGTTTTCACCCATAAACAGCACGACAAGTTTGATTTTCAGAAAATAGTGTCTTGAAAGCTGATCCACCTTCCAGTGTGTGCTTTTCCCCTCACTGTATACTGTAGTTGCATAGTTTGTATACATTGGCATCAGAGTTAAATTTGGTTTCTTGGCTTGACCCACGCTGAACTGTGGACAGTATAAACACTGAGGCCCTTAAAATTCATTCCACACAGTGGAGATTGATGTCACAGTTGGCCTTGTTACATTTGACACACGACTGCATGCCTTCGTTCTGTTCGTGCATTTTTTGAAGTGACAAACAACCAGTCCTCACAGCACATTTCTACAAATGTCACTGGCCAATTACTCTTCTAATGCCCAGCGAGTGCTTCATGTGATGGGCCCAGTAAATTCCCTACTATGTACTTTTCACATACAAATGCTAGTACAGATTTTTGTGTAATGAGAACAACTGCCTGCAAATGCAATAACATTTTTGGCCCTGACCATATCAGAAAGAGTGAAAAGGACACATCAGCAACCAGAACAACAAATGAAAGCAGATATAGAAAATGGAGCCGGTCTGCTCCCATTCCAACGCTGAATGCCAGACAGGTGCACGTTCTACTTTTTGTTAATTCAGTTTTAAATAGACCATGCCTTGGGCTCAATGCTGTAAAAGCTCTGGTTTATGCAAGAGCCTCATTTCAGGAAACTGCTGTTTGTTCTCTGTTTGTCACTGGCATCATCCAACTTTAATGTATCCTTCACCTCCAAGCCTTTGAGTCCAGTCAAAGCTCAGCATGAGGTTAAAAAAACACATTTTATTGCTGTTAAATAGCAGGTACAGAGCATGCATGATAGCAATACTTAAATAGAACATAAATACAGCTTTAAATTAAACTCAGAGCCCACAACCAGATTGCATTTTTACAGCATAGTGTGAAGACACTTTATGTTTTTGGTTGATTTGAACATCCATCCACATTGCAGACAAAATGTTGATTATTTTACTAAAGCTTGTTGAGCCTTTCATTTTCAATTTACTGTTAATTTGATCGCTGTGTCATTAGTGACTGAACCTCATGTCTGTGTTATGTACAGTATAGGAGCTCCAGGAATTAATTAATAATTAATTAAAAGGAAGTGAGGTGATGTGACTTAAGAGGATAGAAATCGTCTGCATCACATCATTTATGTGCATTAGAATTCTGGTCAACACACAACTAACAACTAATTACAGTGAACACCATAAAAGTTAAGAGTTAATGTTAAAAATCTAAAGTGTCAAACAATCCAACAACATTCTTTGTACAACTAGTCCGACATGAAACCTAACCGGACTTGTATTCGTTCAGTAACGGTTACTGTTGTCATTTCAGAAGGGAACAAAAGCAAAAAGAGCATCAGCATTTATTTTGTCCATTCCATTCATATGGAATGAAAAGTAAAGTCACAATTACAACTGCAAATATGACTGTGTAGACAGTTCTGCCGGCAGTCATTCAAGTTAAAGCGTACATGATACCAACACAACAACAAAGGTATCATCTCCATCATCTCATGCATAAGTTTAATTTAGCTTAGATGGTTTAATAGACAGTCTCGCATCCTTAAACTACACAAATAAACTTACAGGGAAGTAGAAAGTACTGTGTGCTGTACAAGATATTATCATTACACTGACCTACTGTAGGAAAGTGTTTTAATAGGGATAAAAATGTATGAATCACAAATACCAACAGTACAACATCCTTCTAGTACCTTTGAAACCTTTGCTTTCTTTTTCCTGTTGCTCCATCGGTTCATTCACATGGATTAAAAATCATCCCACAATCATACCATCATTTAAACAGTTAAAGTTCCCTCACTTGGTTACTTGGTATTGAATGTATTCAGTTGTCTTCTAATTATTATTATTATTATCATTATTATTATTATTAGGGGTTGTTGTTGTTGCCTGCCTTAATCCTGGGGTTTAAGGACTGACGTTGCTGTCTAGTGTTTTAATGAATAGTGCATTGGCCCCTTGTGAAAAATGGTGCTGCCTGCCTTTACTTTTCTGAAGTATCATCAGTTGTCTTATGTTAGTTTCTAATTGATTTAGTTGACTGTACTCCCCGAGTGAAAGGGATTTTACTCCCTGAACACAAGCTTGTAGCCGGTGTGCATCATTAACTTTAATAAACCTCTAACGAGTGTGCTGAAAGGCCTGTTAAACCAAGACATAAGAATTATGTCATAGATACACAATTAAATACAAGGAGATGGTTTTAGTGGCTGCATTCTGCATCGCACTTTATATGAAAGGCAACTGTACATAGAAGTGTATGCTGCAAAGACTAAGGCAAATTTAATGTGACAGGCGAAATCATAAATGAGCAATTAATTTCATAACATGAGCCAACACAGAGTCAATGAGGCCTGAAATGCTTGGCACAACTGTTGAAATATCTCCATGTGTTGCTGACACGTTAATCCACACGAAGGACGGGTCCTTAGTGAGCAACATTTAAAAAAGCTTCCTCCTCCTGGCTTCGAAAGAGCAGCACCTCCTATTTTATCACAAGCAGTCTCTTGTGTTGTCATCATAGACAACATTACACTTCTGTCTTTGTGGTCCACAGTTAGAACCAAACTGTAGCCTCTTTCCAACCTACGGTGATTTCATGAATCCATTGTTCCTTATCCCGTTGGACCACTTCAAGCTCCAAAGGGTCCCCCATCAGCCTAGTCTCGCTAAGGCTGCCCACGCTCGTCTACACCGCCCTGTTTGTGCTCACATCCCGTGGCATTCGGTTGCGCTCACCGGAGTTCCTGCTGCGAGCCTTCCTGGCGCTCTCCTGTGCCTGCCGGTATTTCTCCAGCATGCTCTTGTGCTTCCTCCTCAGCTTGTCGTTGCACCACATCCTCTCGCAGTACTCCTCCACCTGTGGCAGGTTCGACGGCCCGATCAGCTGCATGATGTCCTTGAACCAAAGGCGTGACTGGGCCATTTGGCCGGAGGAGCCGCCTCTGCTGTAGGCGCTGCACGGCATCCAGGACCGGTAGCTTCCCGCCGGCGACCGATCCTTGAAGGAGTCCGAGAGGCCGGCGTTGTCGCGCGCCATGAGTTCGTCCAGAGTGTCCCCCTGTAGGACTTCGAGGGTGAAGCGGGCCAGGGTCTGCGTGAAGCCATGCTCTTGGGAATGGCAGATGTACACGCCTTCGTCGTGGCGGAAAAGGCGCCGAAACAGGAGGCCCTGCTCCGTAGGCATCACGCGATCGTCCGTCTTTACCTGTGGCAGGATGAGAGTTTCCATCAATGACATATGAGTGCGGCGCATCAAGAACCTCTGCTCCCTCCACCAATATTTAGGGAGAGAGCACCTCCTATTTATATTGTCAGAATCTATGTCATGCATAAATATTGTATCTTCCTTTAGTAAAAAGCTATGTAAAAAATACATCTTTGTGGTCACCTTCAAGTAAATTGAAGTGAACATTAGTGGTTTTATGCAGCGTATTCTCAGCTGGGAACAAATCCAGTCTCCTGACTCTTTATTTGCCATTTGCCCACATGTCTTTCTCCTTTACTAGTGCCTACGTCCATTTGCTATTTGTGCCTCACTAAACTGTACCTTTGTGCCAACGCAAACATGGCTTGGACAGGGGTGGTAACGCCTACAGTACACATGATTGAGGCTGATCGAGATATGAAAAATGACTGTGGATCTGTTCACTCGAGGCAACAAAGGTAAAAGGACTTTGCAACACGTCTATTGTTTATTCAGGAACAGAACAGTGGCAGAGCATTTTGCCTAGTTTCAAACACATGTCAAATGTGTCAGCCGCGTGCCAGATTCACGGACTGTTCTCAAGTTTATAGGCGGCGATGTGTTGCGTTTGCCTGACGTTTTAAGCCACCTGTCCCGTCTCCAAAAACATTCCCAACCCGTCGTTTGGCTTAATATTTGCCAGGCGTCTTACTTCCTCCTTGCGGTCGTTGTGTTGAACGAGCCAGGTGACGGTAGCTTGCAGAGAGCGTGGGACACACTCCAGTAAGGTGCTGTTGTTTTCGGTCCCGTACACCACCCTGTCCTCTGTGACATCCAGGTCTTCTGGTTAAAAGAGACAGAGGGAGAAAGGTAAGAGGCCTGAAACGTCTATAGCAACACAGAAGCCTAAACTAATGTCTACTATAAATCCAACATGGCCGCTCCTGGCAACAGAATGCTGACTTTGTGAAAAAAACGTGGTGAGAAACTGAATTTGGTCTCAGTCCGTATATTGTACACTGTATATACTGTGTATAATGAGTAAGGGCATAAAGGATTTTATCTTATCTTATTGTTTTTAAACTAGGCTGGGTCTTGTCATGTAGAAATACCTTATTCAATGAATAGCAAAGAAGCCACGCCTCTCTGGGAATCTTACTTTCTTCACGACACCTTGGGCACAAATCAAGTCTTCATCCAGAGGATTTAATGGAGTCTTTCACCACCTCAGCACTTTACTGCTCGTGCACTCAGATGAGCAAACATTAGCTCAGCTCCTTTCATCACCTCTACCCATTTAGCTGTCTTCATCCTCTGTTCCCTCTTTACCGCGGCTTCTGTCTCCCACAGACTGTGATAAACTGACGTGAGGTCTCAAATAAACACTGCTGTTTCATTCTGAATGCAGAAAAACCGAATACAATGCTCACAAACACAGGACGGTGCTGAAAAACATTTCCCCTGGACCTCAGGTGTATACAGACCCATCTGAGGTTTACAGAGGAGAGGAGACGGGCTTCTTCCTATCTGCAACTAAATACATTGTGCACGAAGAGCAACTGTATCTGCTTAAAAAAACTCAGACATTCAGTCACTCACATAGAATATACAGTTGTACTAGGTAAAATATTTGATAAAGTTTATAATATAAAAATATATTTTTTTGTGAACTTCCTCCTACTTCTCTTCTACAATGAGAAAAAATAGACAAAACCCAGTCTTTGTTTCCATTAATACAACCACCCAGTGGAGCAAAATTTTGGCTAATCTCTACTAGGATTAAAGCAATAGTTTGACATTTGAGGCAAAATATCTTTGCTTTCCTGCCAAGACGTGATCAGAACTCGTCATCATTGTACTACGTGAGTGTGCTCCAGGCAGAAAAGGCTAGCGTGTCGCACGCACCGCTCTGAGTCTGGTCCAAACACTGCAGCACAGGGTTGCCGTGGCGGATGTCCTGCCTGCGATAGCGCCTTTTGCCGTTGGGGAGGTAGCGCGCGCAGGACGAGCCGTCCCAGGCGCAGTACGGGTCCCGGGCCAGGCAGCACTCGGCGCAGGCGCGCCCGTACGTCTCACAGCGATGCAGCTTCACCTGGGCCACGCCTGCCGGAGAGGCCGCAAACAGGGCTTGCTGTGTGAAGTGGTGAAAAAAGCTATGATGAGCTAATGAAAGAGGCATCACTGCTTAGACACATACTGCACTGCACCGCATCAACCCACCCTTTTCACAGATATGTCCATGGAAGTGATGGGAGTCGGCACCTGCCAAAATGGAAGTTTTATTTCAAATAAGCTTTAAAGGATCTTTGTGTTTCCTCTTCTTTGTATCTAATTATCTACATATGAGGATTTAATGTTTGAAATTTACCTTAAAGACTTGCAGCTCTTCCAGTGTGACTTCCTCTGTCTCTAGACTGTTTCCACTCTGCAATGCAATGACCTTCAAAACTGTACCAATGTCTAAAAAGGACAAGCAGATACAACATAAGTCATATACTGTATAAGCCAGAGGTCTGCTTTTAATCTAGTTTCTGGACGATGCTTTATAAAGCATCAGTATTAGAACCATAAACACAATGCGCTGTTTGACATACAGACAAACTCAGTATGGTCAACTCTTGTTAGCGAACTCTCCACGCGCTCACCTGTGCCAATAAACATGACATCATACTGTCCGTCCTCGGCTTCGACCCGGTCCACCACGATCTGCCTGAGCTTGTACGGGATGTTGGCCTTGACGAGCACCGGCTGCCGCAGGCTGGGGTACACGGGCTGCCACATGAGCGGGTGGCCGCGGGCGAAGTGCAGCACCGGGTCGGGGAAATCCTTGGTGCTGCCAAACTCTCTGCCGGGCTGGTTGGTGATTTTACTGGGACACTGGAGACACCAGGAGGACGGGTGAAGAATGAGGAGGAGAAGGAAGAGAGAGGTGGAGGAAAGGAACTTTGGATCAAATCGGTAAAATCCCTATTTCCACGAATTCCCTGCACTGGAGGTGTGTTCCAAAAACCGCAGCGTAATCATGGTCTTGAAGACTTTTCAAAGACTCTCATTAGAAGTTTTATTGTCCTTAAAAACACAGGGTGAAAGTCCCAGAAGGTTACAGTACGTGTTTGGAGGGAGAAGCATAAAAAAATCCTGTATTATGGTAATGAGTAAATGTACTGGAACCTGTGAGGCTCAGAAATTAAGAGGACTTTCCAAATAAAAGGCATTTACACAAACCATATGGTTTGGTCAGATCAGTAGCCAAAGTCTCATGTGCTGATGCTTTGTTGTAAAATCGCAGGCTTCTATTCAGACAAAACTGGCTCTGTCGTCTCGCACGAGAGCCAAAGCCATCGTGACCGATGGCTTGTTTGTCTGCTCGTTCACTGGAAACAGATTTCCCGTCCTGAGCAGATTGGCCCTGCTTGAACGGTGTTAGTCCTCTGTCACAGTTAGAGGATAATGTGCCATTTACCAAATTCAGGACCTGACTCTAATCTACTCAAACACAACAACGGGCTGCGTTTAGGGTTGAGGTCTGGTGTCACTTATGTACAGAGGAGCCACAACAAGGCCACGTTGGTGAAGACCGATCCAAGCTGGAAAGTCAACCTTAAGGCTTGTGAGTACGCAAAAGACAGAGAACTAACACAACTCATGAAGAAACACTGAAGTTTTGGAACGGTACATACTGTAACAAGCTGCCCTGTCACTGCAGTCGCTGCAGAAGTGACCGACTAAACTAAAACATATGGCGCCAAGCTGACAGTTTGCCAAATATCATAAATCGAGGCAGAGAAAAGGGATGAAATTTAATTGAGATCGAAAGCGATTCACGAGCGCGGAGTTGGTCACTTGATCACTTGGTATTTATATAAATCCTATTGCTTTTCCCGGCCTGTATTTCCATATGGTGGAAATATTGCTTCCCCATCTTATCACAGCAGCTGCTCAACCACCAAGAGCCCTGCACTGGTCTGGATTCAGTTTCAGACTAGGGACTTGAACTGTGCAGGGAGGCTGCATTGAAATCCATTCAAACTATTTATTGTATGGCACATTCCTGTGTGTATGGCTTCTTAGATGGCACCAATTATAATTTATTGCAGGAGGTGTGGAATGCATGAGAAATTCCAAGCGGTTTTCCAACTCACTAACTTTCAGATTCCTGAACCTGTTAGTGTTTGCATTTCCAGCTCTCTTACATCAGGGTTGGAGTGAATGCAGACCTTTGTGTCCTGACACGTCAGCCTGCGGTGAACCGCTCTCCAGCTACTCCTCGTTTGTGCACGCTGCAAAAAAGAGCCCTGGAAGGAACAGCTTCCAACTCTGTTCCCATCCCCATAGACTGTGCTGCAGTAGGTCGACTGCTGTCGGTGTCCAGCTGAGAGCCAACTGAGCTTCAATGACACCCTTCCACTTTTACTGTGAATGTGATATGAAGAACACACCCAGAGGTTCTGCAACAAAAGCTCTTTTGTTTGGTTTAGTTCAGTCAAAATTCTGCTGTTTATTAAATATGTTGCATCACCTAGGACTTTATCCAAGCAGTATGATCACTACAGGATACGTTTGTAGGATACACACCAAATTCTGCCACATTAAGTGAAACTTAAGATGAAACTTTTCTTTTTTCATTTCTGAAGGATATGTAGATATATATGAAGTGTTGACAGGGCACGCTGACATGTTCTCTTCCCTTTCCCTCTTTTCCTCTGTATCCTTTCCCCTTCAGTTCTCGTCTCTCGGGCCAAACTATTCCGTTAATCAGGGAGTGAGCGTAGGGAAACCACTGAGGTGTCAGCGCCGCTCTCACATTAGCCATGTTCCCTCACTCTGCTAATGAGCTGCAATTACACAGGAGACGCGATCGCGTGTGTGTGTGTGCGTTGTCTACACGCTTCTTTGTATGTATAACGAGGAACGTGACAGAGTCCTGCTGGGAGTGCGGATGCAAACCAGGAGAGGGGTCTGCACTGTATACAGCCACCACAGCTGCAAAGGCACCGTGCACAGTCCATCGCTCAAGCTTTGGACGCATTCAATGCCTCATTTCGCCTACGGCAGCTAAACTCCTCCCCCTTTTTATTCCTAGGGGTCATAACCACTGAATTCAAAGCAGTGTAAGCAGAGTATAATGAGGGAGTAAAGGTTAGGTTCGAGCTTTTTTTGGGTTATACTGTAAACATGTGGAGCGCCACTCACCACGCCGGGCCTTGGATAAGGAACCCGGCCCTCATAGGGCCCCCACTGATAGTCAGGGCCTTCTTTATGAGCGAAGGGCCCGTTGAAGGCTTCTCTGATGTCCGCCATCTGGTAAACACACACAGCGAAACCCTGGAACACGTTACTGTGGCGGAGAGAGGAAAAGTACACGAGGGTCAAACGAAGGAATGCGAGCACATCTCTAACACATCGTCACTGCTTGTTTACCTGATGGTGCTGAAGATTGCGTACACTTCCGGGTTCCTCTCGTCCTTGGTCCTCAGCAGGAAAACGTCCTCTGTTTGAGACCATCACGACAGTTACGGGGGGGGTGGACCGGGGGGTGCAGCAGATGCCTGCGTGGGCCTTACCCAGCTGGTTGAAGTGCGTGTCGATGCCGTGAGGTCCTGGTACAGAGCAGACGAGCCGCGCTTTGATGAACGTGCTCCACTTGTTGACCAACACTCTCTGGCCTCCGACGTCATTCTGGCAGAAAAGAGGAGAGCAGCTATAAAACGTTGGCTGTGTCTTCTAGAAAACGGAGCCCAGAATCAAACAGCGAATTAGGTTAAAGTCATGAGCAATTTTAAGCAATTGGAAATAATAGAAATAAATAACTAATAGAATTTCAATAAACAACAGTCATCATTTTATTGTTGTTGATAGTTTGATATATTAAAGTGCCTGCACGTATATGTCAAAATGTACAAAGGAGTTTATTTATGATTCGTGATTTAAACAATTTATAACTTGGTAGTGGCTCAAACAGTTCAGTAAATGAAATCGACTGTCCTGAAGTGGAAAACCTTTGTAAACAGTGATTAGTAGAGGTTTGATGCTCTCAGCATTCGTAAGTACTGAGGCATTTGTGTAAGTGAGTGCATCAGTCACGGACATCATTCATGCGTGTGTTTGCTTGAGTTACGGAGATCAGCGGTGATAATTGTCTTCTTGGCAGGAAACGTGGCAGGAGAAGTGGTGACAACTGTGCATTTGCCAGAAGGCAAAAAAAGGGAGAGAGATGTGGGATGAGGGGGGTGAGGATGACACACAGCTGCTATCGTAGGGTTCGAACTGTCTCCACAGAGGCCCACCAGCTGTGAGTGTGTGTTTGTTGGTATTTCTGTGTGAATGCCGATGTATATTTGCGAGCGCTGCACACACACGGGTCCACTAGATAAATCAACGCGTGAAGGAATATGTGAGAGCGCGCGGCAAGGATTGGGCCCAAGCTTGGGAAATCCGACAGCTGTTTGTGTTTTGGAGGTAGAAAGAAATCATATAATAAATAATTATGATATACTTTCCCCGTTGGACAATGCCTTCAATGTCATTTAGGGAAAATGTAAAGATCTGGTCACTCCTGGGGAAATCTGTCTTTTTGTTCACTTACTGTCACAATAGCAGGATAAACCCATGACCTCCAGCCCTGAAAGGTCAATCCCACAGAGATTTCTATATAACTACAGTATGTAGGAAAAGACGCCTTAATCACATTATTCTATCCAGTGTCTCTCGTTGTTCCTCATGTAACCTTCTTCTAATGGGCTTCAGGGGGAGAGGGGGCCTATACATCACAACGGGAAGCTTGGCGTACACGCAGTGTTTAGGACCCACAACGAATCCTCCAGAAAACTAAAAATCCCTAAATGACTTCCACATTCGCAGCCCAGCGAAGCGTCCTCCTGGTGAAACCTCCGTCCAGATGTCTCATTCCTGGGACTGGACTGTCCGGCCTCGGGGGGAGCGCCATGTGGAGCACAGCTCATAATCTGACTTCACTCCTCCTTTTATGGTCCTGAACAGTAAGAGAGTACAAAGCGTCTCACCGCACACACTCGTCCGACGCGTGTGTGAATGGCCCCCTCCCTGTCGCCCGCCTCCGTCACCTTCTCCGTGAAAAAGAAATAGACTTTATCGTTGTCCCTGTCGTCATTGTCCGGGATGAGGTGGGCGGCAATGAACTTGGGGTCTGCAGGAAAAGATGGAGACATTGATGAGAGCCAATAAAAAAATGAGTCAAGCGGCATCTTTGTTTGGTGATTTTTCTGTAAATCTTACCATTGAGCAGCTTCTCGTCCGTCTCTGTTCTCATGGTGGAGCGACTCCCCAGACTCCTGAAGATCACGGAGTCTCTTCCCAAGAAATCCGCTGTCAGTCCGGTATACAGCTCCCCACCTTTGAAAGGCAGAGGTGGACAGCAATGGTGATAAAATTAATTAAAATAAACACGCAGTGGTTCAACAAAATAAGGAAGAGGAACAGGAACATACACAGTAGCATATAACATATATATGGTTATAGTGTTAGTGTAAGGAAAGAAGATTTTTTGGCTTTTTAAACCATGAAGTGTTGATCCCTAAGAGGACTATTCACAGAGGTCAGAGGTCATGGTCAGTCAGTCAATGTACTTCCAGGAGTTCCTCAGAGGCCTTGTGGGTAATCTGTGTCTACTGTAGTTGTGACCTAAAAACATCTGCACGTAAAAACAGACACTCACTGTATCATAGCAGGGATCTTACCACTAAAGGTGCTGGCGAACGGCAGGCTGGGGTCATGAGGAACTTTTCCTCGTCCGTTTTCCACATTTGTAGGGTCCATTGTGAAAACATGCTGCAGAAGAAAGCGTCACAGGGTCACGTGTGTTGAGTTGGAACATGGTTAGGTCAGTAGTTAGCGTTCGCTCAGAGCTAAAGGCTAAAAGCTGAAGCCCAAGGAAAAACGCTTGAAAGCGTTAAAAGGTCTGTTCAGTTCACAGGTGACCAAGTTAAACATCCTGCTGAAGCGGAGGCCACTGTTCTGCTTCACAGTGGGGCTGTTTCAGATTGTGTTTCGGGTTTATTTGTCTTTCAGCTGAACTCTGCGTCCGTCTGGGAACCGAGACGCCGTCTGAGAAACGAGGAAACGCGGGATCTTTGAAGTCGCCGGGGCTGAGACGTCGGAGGGAGCGGGCGGAAAACAGAGCAACAGAGCGCCGCTATCGAATAGAAAAATCACACCTAAAATCCAAACCTCAGCTGCAGAGGAATGTTTTACGACCTCCGCGGCCTCGCACCTCGCTCAACACGTGCTCAGCCGCCACTGTTGAGTAAATACATGAAGTCAGAACCCGGTGGCTCCGTCCTTTAATGCAGCTTCGTACAGAAGCAACCAACGTGTTCCCTAAAATGACACCAGGGACCTGCCTGGTGTGTCTACTACAGTACAACTATGACAAACACATCTTTCGATTGTGCGATTTGTCAGGTCGAGTCACGGTCAGCCTATAAAAAGCCTTTCTTCTTTGCTCTTTCTATTCCCAGCTGGAACCAGACCGTCTCTGGGAATGAGGCCTGGGTGTGATCAGTGCGACCCACAGTACATCAAGACGTCGCCTTCCATTCCGGTCCGTACAGTATCACCGCTTTATGTGTCCTCGCGCTGAACTCCGGGCGTCTGCGCCTCGGTTCCTCCGACAGACAATGGAGTATTGTTGCCGGGAGGGTGAGTGTTCGGCTGCACGGAGATCAGGGCGGTGAAGTCAGCGGGATAAAAATACTATAAGAACCGCTTCGGACAATGGATGCACTCACGCACATGGAGCTACGTGCACGGACACATGCGGAGGAACAGAAGGTTTGTGCAGTCAGGATCATCATCATCAGTCCTACAGTTAATGGAATAGGAAGCAATTCAGTTGGGACCTACAATATTATTTCCAGCATTGCATATCAGTGTAATTTTCCAGGATTTCAGTGGTCATTTTGGTTTAACTACAAAGGCTGCGTGACTTTACATTCATTTATTTTAAAGCTTTACGTTTTCCAAAATAAGAGCGCAAGCATTTGCAATAAAGTCCTATCTGACCGACAAGAAGAGTAAACCATAAAAGGTTTCCCTGTGTGCAGTGTTTACAGCTGATGGTGTGTGATGCATGAGAAAAATGAGACTCAGTGTTCATCATTGCAACTAAACTACTCCTGCTGATTGTTTTTCAGCTGCATCGCTCTTCCTCTCTCCCGCTGAGTTAAACAGAGACAACATCCACCTCCTGTACTTCCTGCCTCTCATCCTGCTCTCATCTCGTCCTCCCCTACTACTGTTTTGATGAAGTACTGTGGAGGGAGGCTGATGCTGCATGGACTCAGACTGATGTGGATTATCTGTCAGGCCTTTACGTCAAACACCTAATTGTTTTGCAAAGGAAAAGTCCAAATCGCCGCAGTTTGGACTCTTTTCATTTGTCATTTTTTCATATGCATTTAATGGCAACTCGGTCAAACAGAGGAGCTCATTACTGGCTGTTGTACCGGACCTTTCCTTCATTGTCCAGCTGAATAAAGGCACAGTCTCTTTCTCACAACTCAACAGACTCCAGCAGGAGCATGAGAATCTCGCCCTCTCACGCTTTGCCTTCTATTCTTCTCAGTTCTCTAATTGTTTGCTTTTTTGTCTGTGTTTATTTATACATGGACAGAACGTTTGTGCTAGAAAAACAAAGATAGTGATGATAAGGAGAAAGAGGGGAAGACATTAGGCGCATGCAGAAGCAGTGAGAAGAAGCCAGAGAGGCGTCATTCATCCTGGGGGAAGGGCTTTGATCCAAAGACAACACACATGAGAAAACCTAAAGAGTGATTTAGGAGCAATTAATTTTTCATGAGCATTTCAATCTTTTTAGCCCAGTTTTCCTTTCAGCAGTGCTGCTCTGTTGAGCCTGCTGAAGAGCCTTTGGTTTCCACTGGATTAGAACAGGGTCCCATGTGTGGCACTTACAGAGGTTGCCAAGGAGGTCTGAACGGAATGAGTCACTCAGCCGGTCACACGCTGAGCGCAGAGAAGCACTGACAATAAAGTGTTTTTTACTAAAAATGGAAAAACAACTTTGATTGTATTTCAGTGTTTTGAATGTACTATGTGTTTATTGCATCAGGCTTGTGTCATTTGTTTGTCTGTGTAATTGTCTGTGTGCATTGTCTGTGTGTGTGTGTGTGTGTGTGTGTGTGTGTGTGTGTGTGTGTGTGTGTGTGTGTGTGTGTGTGTGTGCATGTCTGTTTTGAACTCAGATGAAACACCTAAGAGGTCAAAGGTCATCCCACCCAAGTCCCAGTCCATGGGCTCATGACCTCGGTTCCCTCAAGAGGTCAGACAAACAGACGAGTGTGTGTTCGCCACCAGTTAACGACTGGTTAAATAAACGGACAGGCTCCCTGCAGTGGTGTGTAGTGAGAGAGACACACAATGATTACCTGAAACGGTGGAACACACACACACACACACACACACACACACACACACACACACACACTATATATATATAAAATGTAAATATATAAATACATAAATACATGGAACTAACTTACTGCTAGTTACATGTATATTAGGGTAAACCTTGCGCCCTTTTCTTCATTGCTACAGATTCAGAGCATCATGAGGGAGGACGCAGACTGTGGTCATTGCCTAAACCCTCGAAAAGGCAGGAGAAGTGCATCTTCTCTGTGCACACAGTTCACCGCACACGCTCCCACCCTGCTGCCTCATTTCCCCTCTCTAGCTCTTTGCCAGTATCCAGCTTCCCCCTCTCGTCGTGTCCAGTGTGACCCCCTCCCGCTGCAGTACAATCGGGGGGAACACTGTGAAACAGCAAGGCCCAGGTCTGTCTTCTTAAGTCCATTCACTGGCGCCGAGAGGCTGCGTATGGATCCGGTCTGTGCAGCAGACATAGGCACAGTCTGGTAGTGCAGCTGCATGGCCCCACAAAGAGACTGAGGCAGTGCTGCCTGTGGAGGCTTAACCTTGAACCTCGGGGATCTGAGCAGCGAGAAGCGTCCCTGTAACAGAGTCCTGTGAGCTGCAGGTCACTGACTCCTTAACGTCTCTTTAATACAGCATTCACAGTTTTTTTTCCCAGCAGCCACCTCTCCAAACACACTGCCTCTCTTCACCCAGGCTTACCTCTCCTCTGTGTCCCACGTTGATGAACGCACACATGGGCTGAAAGGCGCCGGTGCCGCAGGCCAGGAGGTGGGTTCGGTTGTAGGGCTGCAGGAGGCGGACAAAGTTGGCACACTCCGTCTGCAATGAAGGGTAAACTGTCAGATTGCATTATATTAAACATGCATAAAATAAAAGTAACATTATTTCTGAGTGACATGGGTCCTATGATGAGGTTATGATGTCCTGGTGCAACACAACAGAAATAAACAATATTTAAAGCAGCATTTATCAAACTTTCCTTTGGGCTCTGGAATCAGTCTAATGACACAGCGACAGTAACCGTCGACTGTCTGGAGACGCTGTAAGCGGATTTTCTGGGTATTGAAGAGAAATGAAATGAGGTTTTAACAAGGCTCATTGATCCCACATGTTTGCAACAAGGCCAAGAAAAGACTGTTATTAGAGGAGATGCAATAATCACAAAGGACCTGCTCTTCTGACATTTGAATCTCAGCCAGTGACATGCTGATGTTAGACATTTGGGTCAAAACATGCACTTTGTCATGGAGTCTTACTAAACATAACATTTGGGGGGGGGTTGTTAAGTCAGCTTCATAAGTCTGTACCACTATAAACTTCTTTTACTGTCCTAACTAAATCCAATCAGCACGAGTCCATTGTGGCAAAGTTTAAGAAATTCCATGTGCAAAAAGAGACAAAGTGACACTGGAACACACAGTGAGTGAGGAAACGTGTGTAGAGACACGTTTGCACTGTTCAGTGGTGCAGAGGAAGAAGAGGCCAAGAGAGTTTCCTTCTTCCTGTCTGGAACAACAGCAGCTGACACCTGCCTGGTCGGCCGCGAGGCAGCGAACCAGATCTGGATCTGGATGTGCACTCGTTCTCTACGTGCGGGCGGGCGTTCTTCCACCTTTGCGTGTGGCCCCCGTGCTTCTCGGAGCCGCTCTCGAACACTTAAACGCGGTTGATCGTTTCCTCAAATATTTTGCGGCGACGCAGACCTGATGTAAACCATGTCCCTGAACTTTGGGGAACAGTTTACATCACCGCGCTGCTGTCCCGGTTCTTCACCCAAACAAAGCTGGCCTGGTAATAAACTAAGTAGGAACACATTTGCATTACGACAAAGATCAAGATAAAAGAGTGGATTCAACATTTCATTTCTACTGTAAATTCTTACAAACGCTACCGTATCGTGTGTCAGCAAATGCTGAATGAATGAATAGAAATCTGTCCGTGCCGTGTTTTATTACCGCTACTTACTGTGGGGAGTTTTCTTAGAAACCTGTGTGGCCTAAAGAGGTTGGAATGAAATGTGGAGAAGAGGAAATATGTTTCGTTTGACCCACTCTGGGATGTTGGGTTTTACACGCTTACATCTTGTTTCAAGTTGAGCGGCAGCAAAGGGAGCGGTAGGAAAGAAGTAGAAAAATAGAGTAGCAATTACAAAATCTGGTTTGGACTCACTGGGAGATCTCAGGGAGCAGCCTTAAACATGTGGCCTGCAGTAAAACAAAGAGTCCTCAGTGCATAAATACTCAGAGTCAGGACGGTTCGATGGAAAAATATCTAACAATGACCTCTGTTCATCTTTTCAGTAAAAGGGTTTTTCATCAACACCATCTTGGGCATTGAAGCCGCCCACACTTGTGTTTCTCCAGCATTAAAAGCATTCAGGACGTCAAATGATGACTACTGTTAATCTAAAATGAATGTGTTATTAACATAAACAAACACGAGTCTTGCCAAAGCTGCTGGCAGAGGAAGAATGCAGCGAAATCCCAGAATCCCGTAGCGCACGCTGCACAAAATGAGGCAGAATGAAAGAAGAGAGCTCTGTGCTCGCAGAAACACTGTGCAGCTAAATATTTAAAGGCTCGGGGGCAGAGGCCTCCATTTCCAGCGGATTAATTAAAGCTTTATTTGACATCTGACATCTATTACAAACCTACAGGCCCCTCCGCGTGTTTATGTTTTCCCGCACACAGACGGGAAGTTTGGCCGCGGCGGCGGAGGTGACTCCAGAGAGGAGGCGCATGTCTTCCTCATGACGGCGGCGGAGAAGCTTTATTTGAGAAACCCGAGCGGCAGCAGCTCGCCGCACGCTAAGATGGATTTTAATCAGGGTTTGATTTGTTTACGGGGAGCAGAAGGCGGCATCGCAGGGCGGCTGGGACATGTTTAAACGGGGAGGCAGCCGGAATTATGGAAGCTCTTTGAGTGTGTCTTTGCGTGAACATGGCTGATAAATTGAGGTTTGTAAACACATAATGTAATTATTGGAGAGTGGAAGAGATTACAGCATCCAGCGCTTTCTGGCTCCATCCAATACAACATACTCGCAGACACACACACAAACAGCATAACAGCTGGGCAGCAGCGAGGCTTTGGTCTCTGCAGCCGTTTGATCCTCCGCTAAAACTACTTTTCTAACTTGTCCTGATTGATTTCCTGACAGAACTGCAAGCGTTCACTCATGGGAAGAAATTCTTTCCAAGCGAGTGAGGTGATCTTTCCAAACACTAAAACACTCTCAACGTTTACTCGTCAAGTTTAGGAGGCAAAAGGTGAAACTAGCATTTGACAGAATGAACAGTCACACGTGGTTTGTGTTTTTTTTTTTCTTAAGCAGCATTTTGTGTCATTCATTTAAAAGAAAAAGGACCGTTGCATTGCTCTAAAACGTTAATCCTGTGTTATATTATAATCAATGAATATAGTCATTTCTTAGAGTCATCAGTTTAAGGAATTACATTTAAATACTATTCTGAAACAGAAAGATGAAAAACGTAAAATAACATGGCCACAAAATTCTCATCTCAGCATGTCCAATATTACAATGTGTCACAGTCCAAGTCCAGCCGCAGAGGAAGTGGCCGATTTGGCAGTTAATTCAATTGTAAGCAGAATAGGCAGAAAATGTGTTAACAGTCGAAGCGAGACAGAACACTGGGCTAATGCGGCCAAGTGCCTCCCTCCGGCCCGTTATTTACTGGCCAGAGGTAAAATTGATGAGTGAAGGTCAGGGGGTTGCGCCTGTGGAAGGAAGTGCTATCAGCAACGACGCTGGAGGTGGAAGACAGTGGTCAGTGCTGGCTGTGGAGACGGGACTGTAATTACAGAGATCACTGTTAGTGTATGAGCATGAGTGTAGAGAAGGCTCCTCATTACTGGATTCAAATATAAACCAATGCCGACACACAAAAACACACATGCACAAACACGTCGTGTGCAGCGACCTCTGACCTTTCAACCTTTTGTCAAACACAGTTATGTTTAACAAACACAGGCAGGAGCAGATACAGCGTGTGTGTGTGTGTGTGTGTGTGTGTGTGTGTGTGTGTGTGTGTGTGTGTGTGTGTGTGTGTGTGTGTGTGTGTGTGTGTGTGTGCGCCGTTTGCTCTGTAGAAGCCAGTGAATACAGCAGTCATCCATCAGCCTGACACCAAAGCGCTGGGACACACACAATAAAGGAGGGCTGTGAAGCAATGCAGAGACAACACCTGGTGCACACACACAGACACACACTTCATGACTGCTCTGGAACAGGTTAGCTAGAGTCACACACGGTTCATTTCACACACGCCTACAGTTGTGTTTCGATGTGACTCCGCTATACGAACAGTACAGTAGCGCACTCTCACACACACACACACACACACACACACACACACACACACACACACACACACACACACACACACACCTTGAGCAGTGTGTGGAGGAAACACCTAATAAAGCGTATCTAAGACACATGTGCCACTTCAAACATGTGGAGCAGACTCCTACACACGCACACACACACGCACGCACACACACCTTTTAACCAGCTCCATATGGAGGCTGCTGTCAGACCCTGGTATAAAAATGATGGTGTTTTTACAACTGATGATAGACGTGTCTTCATTTGTATATGTGTGTGTGTGTGTGTGTGTGTGTGTGTGTGTGTGTGTGTGTGTGTGTGTGTGTGTGTGTGTGTGTGTGTGTATTCTGGGCATCGCAGAGCTGAGCTGGGTTTAACGATCCCTCTGTACATCAAAGACACCTCATCATGAAATCTCTCTTTTCTTCCTCCGCTGCATTGTTTTCTTTCCTTCTTTACGCCTCATTTTCTTCCTTATCTGACTTTACATGTATTTATTTCCCACAGCAGCGTCAGGATGCCGGGGATGTGAGCACCTGCATGTAATGTTCCCCACCTGAGGACAGTGATCATTCACGATCACAGTGTAAACCAGCTGGCAGGTTAAAGTTGAAGGTTGCGAAGCAGGTGAAGCCATCGTCACCTTCATCCTCCACCTTCTTTAACATACGATAAATACTGTATTCTTAGGCTGGTTGTATCACAGACCTGGTTTATTCTTAAATCATTTGTCTTGTGGCATTATAAGTTATAAGTTCCTTCTTTTTTCTGTTTCTGAGTCTTTGCTGTCTTCATATACTGAACAACTGCTGACTTTCCTTTGTCTTTGTGCTTCACCCACACAGTACTAAACAAATTGCTTCATTTACGGACACATAATTTCTAATACAGTGAAATCGCTGGAGAGGAGCTTTGAAATGCTGCTGTATCTTTTAGTAAATGTGGGGTTGGAGAGATGGAGGCCAAGTGCTTTAGAGAAGGAAACCCACGTGTCAGCAGCATGGCAGTAAACCAGCTGAGAGTGCCATTCAGTGTATATTTAGCCCTGCTAGAGGCACATTTTACACTAGAGGATCTACCATTTGGACTCAGCAATGGGTAAATATTTTATATCCCAGTTCTCAGAGCTTTTACATGTAAATTGTTTTTTGACCTGTTAAAATCCAAGAATAAACTGAGCGCTGTGGACTGCTGTGGCCACAGAATTCAGCTGGTGAGCAGTTCAGATCTGAGAACTGGACCAGCAGGTTTGCAGAACAATTTGCAAAGCAGAATTTATTGTAAAAACTGTTTACTTCAAGGTTTTTAGAAAGAGAGGAGCAACCTGGGAAGCTGAGGCAGGACATGAACAGAAGGGTGGCTTCTAAACGAAAGGACGGGAGTCACACACAGCAACTTACCTGTTCCTTCCCCATTTCAATGCAGTCCTCCCTGTTGCCAGGTAACGGGGGCCAGGAGATCTGGGAAGGAGGAGGCAAAACAGTTATATTTAAAATCGCATACATTAACAAGTAGGTCATTTTGGTTCTATAGGTTTGTGCTTTGAAATTAGACATTTCAAGTGAATTGTGATCAAATAAAAAGTCTTTACGTTGCTTTCTGAAAAAAGAAACAAAATAAATTGCCGTTGAGGAGGAAAGTCCACGTCTGCTTCAGTGTGTGTAAGTAAAACTGCAGCAGATTAACAGAGAGCTTCTGTGGCCTCGTTTTGGTCAAGAGCTGGAAGATAAGTGAAGGCTCCTGAGGTGAACGACCACGTCTCATGTGCAGTGAGAGTGGAGAACATGTGGGTCCTCTCTGGTGCAGAAGTTATTGAATGAAGCTGTTTTAGAGCACATGTGGATTGGAAGTGACAGAAACTAATATATACACAGACGACGGAGATGAGACGATGAGTGAGTTTATTGAGGACTACCTGGCTCCAAGTTGACTGTCTGTGCGTCCTCCTCTCAATGCCACATGAGCGCTAAGCATCTGACAGGTTTTATAGCCTTCATCGTAAATCTGAAGCCACTAGAGCCAGAGAAGCGGGCTCTAAATCAGAGCGACTGAGTCCTGGCTCCCCGACGCACACATGCTCTGACGCTTTGTTGTCTTAACTTAAAGTAATGTACGAATAAAAGACCTGACCCTGAAGCCTGGAAAAACTAACCGCTCTATTATGAGACGAGTGAAACTGATCCATGTTATCATCACCTGTGTATGAAATAAAACATGGCGAAGAATATTAAAAATGCATGTTAATTATTATTTAGATAAAAATGAATAACATTTTAACCTTGGACTTGGCAATTTAGTTGAACTGGATGAAAAGACAGAGAGCAGCTTTGCTTAGTGGTCATACTTCATCTGAGCTCAGTTCATATCTTTTTCCTTTTGCTCAATTCAATAACCCCGTCTGAATCCAGAGCCGGGTTTAATTACGAACTGGCTGCATTTGTGGGAATCTGTTTTAAGCTTGGCTAAAAGCACTTTTGGGTTTGGGTTGGTTCCTTTCGTAGATTAAAGCAGCTGAGATCTCTGGACGGGTTCGTTTGGCCTGGTCCTGTGCACCTGTCCCACACACACACACACACACACACACACACACACACACACACACACACACACACACACACACACTACAGGCCGGTGACACACTGTCTGAGTCAATGCGCCGCAATATCCCATCCATCACGCAGGACTCCAACGCTACAAGGCTCGGGAAATATGGCCGACCTGTGCCGCTTCGCAGTGTTCTTTTATTGTGACACTCAAACATTATTCACTTTTATGATCTCTAGACTTGGACCAAAATTTGTTCCAGACCTGCAGATTTGGGAAATAAGAGCATGAAGCAGAAAAGCTGCCATTTACAGTAACTTTAAGTTCAACCGTTGACAGGCTGTAACTACTCCTGTGGATACATTCATTCCAAAAGTCCAGACACGTGAAGGTGAAGCCCAAATACTAGAAACAGAAATGAACGGTATCTCCGTCCATTGGACAGAACAGTGGGACAGCGCAGTCACGAGCTGAGGTCTGTTCTGTAACAACGTGATGCTGATTCCAGCAGATGTGTTCGCGGTTTCTGGGTGAGTCCGTGTGTCTGATCTGTCGGCTCGATGTTGCTGAGCCAAACTCAAATTTGGCCGGATCGGGTCGATGAAATCATAAGACGCGTGGAGTTTACAGTATTTCTGACTGAAGAACGCAGCAGGGCTACAAGTGCCTGATTTAAATACTGAACCCAAACATCCCAAGCAACTTGGAACAGCTCGTCTCATTCGACGCCAAAGCTTTTACAGCTGAATTAGATTCTAAGTAAACTGGGCCTCGGGCCGCGTTTGAAATCAGCACGGCAACGCTGAACGTGACACTACAGTAAAGCAAACACTAGAAAAATAAACCAGTTGTCTGCAACAAACCAATCTGCGACCAGTGCCAACCACATCCACAGGCCCAAAAACCCATTTCATACTGCATGCAGCAGTTAGATGGCGTGTCAAAGACGTGTGATAATTATTCATCATCTGAAACATTTACATGAAAGAAAGATTTGTTTAGTTCCGAACCATTTTACTGAGAAACTAGATCTAGTTTGCGGTTTTACACCATTTGACGACGGTTTTACGCCTCGTGCGTCCTGATCAACTGGAGAAAAACCTTCCCCTGTGGTTTATAACTTCATTGTGGTCGTGCAAACGTCAACGCTGGCAATAATTAGCTTCCTTCTCTCCAGTATAAATTAACATTTATCAGTAAACCTACTGAGATGCTGACAGCTTTTACAAAGCGAGGTGACAGGACGAACACGCTGATCTCATGCTGGTGCAGCTGATCTGGGAACAGGGGGAGCAGCCTTTAAGCTCATAATTAGCATATTGTTATAGAAAAAGAAAAGCAGAAGAGACTGCACTCAAACTGATTCATTACAGTGTGAACTTGGGTTGTTTCCTAAACTGTTGAAGAACCAAACAAAAAAATTAGCAATCAGGACTCTATTATAACTTTATTTAACAACAGAGCTGGTCGCCTTGGAAACGCCCACGTAGCTTCTATGGCTTCACTGTATGGAGCCTTTGGCAGACGTGTGCCGTCCTGCTAATCTATGTTTCACTGAACTGGCATCGCTGACACATTTCACAGCCGCTGGCAGCGACAGACGCGTGGGCATCGAACCGCGCAGCGAGCTACGACGGCTGTGCCAGGACAGAGGGGAGGCGAGTGGGACCAGGCAGGAAGGCAACATCTGGCTGAGTGTGCAGGCAATTTCCCTATTCATCCACTGGCCGTGTGCAAGTCCACACACACATACACACACACACACGCACGCACGCACACGCACACGCACGCACGCACGCACGCACGCACGCACGCACGCACGCACGCACGCACGCACGCACGCACGCACGCACACACACACACACACACACACATACACGCGCACACACACTCAAACACAGCTTTTAGCTAAAATGACTGGAGCTCACTGGGGGTTTCTGCGTTTAGATTTATTTTTTTGTTCTGCGCTCACAAAAATCCAGTTTAATGGAACACAGTACGGCGGTCGTCCTGCTGCTGGAAGGTAATATCTAAATAAATACATACTGTACTGTAGATTTCCCCAATTCTATTATTTCACACACACCGAGGCAGATGAAATGAAATCCAGTTTTATTTTAGACCTCACCATTTTCCCTAGTGTTAAATGCGTCCAATATAAACTCTCTGAAACCTCCTAAGATATAAGTCAAAGTATAAAAGCTCGCTCTGTCTCTGGAAACATGACTTGAATGTGGATTCCTCTCTAATGTCAGATACTCAACTCTCTGTAATTGTTACCAGACGTTATGAGGGTAAACATGTACAGTATACTGGGGGGCGCTCCCTCGAAGCGCCGATCGCCTCCACGGGCCCGATTCCATAGCTTATCATTAACTTTACGTCTTCTTCTGCAGTTCTGATTTTCCATCTGCTCTGAACCTTTCTGCGGGTGTGTTCAGTGCTCATCCTCTTTGTGGTGAAGGGAGTCGCTGCTCATGTGGGATGCGATGGGTTTTCTCAGCGAAACTATATATCCTGAAAGATCGTAAACTTTATATTGTGAAGTGCCTTGAGGTGGCTGCTGCACAAAATGATGGAGTCATTCTTCTCCAGCCTCACTTCCATATATTTCCTCTGTTTGACACATCCTAATGACTAATCCATGTACAGATTACAGGTTACGCGGATGGAAACGGGGCGACTGATTTACGACTCGCTGCACTTTTACAAGTGCTCCTGCGCCGCGAAGGGTACAGGATCATACCCACATGTTGGCAAAAGACACAGAGTGTAAACAGATGTGACTGTGCTATAATCACATCTGTCTGCAACAAGATCACACGCCAGATTGGTTGGAATTTTTTTATTTTTTTATTTGAGCTATTCCCAACCTTATCTTTAACCTTTAATCACAATGCTCTGCATTTTAGTGATGATGTAATAGCGGTAATAAAATAAAATGGCTGCTCAGGTCGGAGTGAGACCACGTTCATAGCTGATTAATGACCGAGTGCTTTAGCAGATGTTCTGCATCGGGGAGAATTCGGAGCAACCCTGAAATGCCGCACCTCAGATTCATCCCGTGCAAATCAGGCCAATCAGAATGAAGCAGTAAACGCCGATAGCTTTACGGCCAGCGCGTGCGTCGCTCACCTCCTTGGACTCGCTGTCGGTGGGTCCCAGCAGGAGCGAGTACAGGACGTCTTTGCCGCCCAGGAAGAGGCGGTCGCGGTACTCGTCCAGGAAGACGGCGGTCAGAGGGAGCTGGCCGTGGCGGCCGCTGAAGACGGACGAGCGGTTGGTGGCCAGCAGGTCTGCAGAGAGACGACAGGATGAGAGTCTACACCTCACACAGTCTACATTTATGTGGATAGTATTTGCTATTTAATAAATTCCTCCCAGTTGCAACCTTTGCACTAGACGATAAGAGCGGGTTCATTTCCTGGAGCATCTCAGCCACAAACCATCCCGTTTCCCACACAAGCGCCTCTTACTTCTGCCTCCGCATCACTCCTGTCTCCGTCTTTCAGCTTTGTGTCCGTCACTCGTCGCGCTTGTTATTTCCCCCCGTCTCGACGGGCTCGCGCACACACACGCATGGTGAGAAAGCAGCCTCGGTCACTCGCCACTCAGCGAGCCCATTGACTGATTGCTGCGAGGGGCCCTGTGTGGTGGCGACACCTTGTCCATCACCGGAGCCTCACACACAAACACACACACACACACACACACTTTATCTGAAGCAGAAGGTTTCCTGACGAATATGAGTCACGAAATACTGAATAGCATCAGTGATGTGTGATGGTCCTACTGGGACCACTGGGTCCAGTAGGCCCAGTAGAAAAACTAAGATAAGTGTTATTGTCTTACATACATTTTCATGTTAAACCCATTAATTTTGTAATGCATCCACTGGTGCTGAGCTTAACCTTATACTGAAGCTGTTTCAACAGCAGCCTAACCAGCGTTTTCATGAACCAGTTTATCAGCAGAACACGCGCCTTCAGCTCATGACGGTGTGTTTCCACACGGCTCAGATGAAGGATGTGTGTCTGCGTATATATGTAGATAAAATCCATAGTTTAGTTGGCGAAACCATTGTTGCTTGACTTTGTGCTGAATCCGTAAAGCCTGTAAATAGCGCAGCCACACACGCAGAGGGGAGAGGTGAACTAACAGCTTCCATCTGCAGCTTGTTATCGCACCAGCAGCTCATCACCTCAGCGGAAGCGCGCAACTGTCTCCCCTCATCCCAGTCTCTCTCTTCACTTCCTCTCCGTCTCCTTCGTTTATCCATCGGTGGCTTTCGCTGCGGTTACGTTTTCCCTCCGCCTGAGTGACATCTCCGGGTTTGTCTCCCGTTTCATCTAATTTCCCTTGGTCTGTTTCCTGTCTGTCTCCAAACGGCCACTCTCCTCCTTGCATCGCAGACGGGATCACAGGAAGCGTCCACATCTGCGTCCAATGTGAAGCCGGCGCTGGCCTGACGGGCAGCAGCCCGGCCCGGCCCGGCCCGGCCCGAAAGGACGCGCGGAGCAGCATCTGGTTCCACTGACGGCGCCGACGCTCAGCGATCGCACGCAGCCGCTACAAACGCACGCACGCAGACGTTCACTTGGAGCTTTGTTTACGCTGTGAACGTCTAAGTTGGACCGAGGCATGAACTCACGTCTGTCAAAGCAAAGACGGCGAACAATTACTGTTGCTGCCTACGTGCGTATTGTTGTTTGATGTTGGAGTTTGCACAGTTCTTTCATCGCCCACGAACGAAATATAAGCAAAACTATAATTTAAGACAAAAAGAACCGAGCTGGTAATTGACTAACAGTATAATATACTTAATATACAGTCGCTGCCTCGTCTCATTTCAGACTAAATAAGTCTCATCATTTTGTTTTGTTTTTTTCAACAGCCTGACATGATCTACGACGTGTTTTTCATCTCTAGACACGCTAAACACAAACCACAGAAGAACATCTGTAGCGCACATCAGCAAAAAGAATGAACTTAGGGGAAAGTGGGTTCAAGAGACAAATCAGAAGAAATGGATTTACAAAAGAGTAAAAGTCCAGATCATCTGCTGATACAGTATCTGTAATGTAGAGACTGGGTGTGAGGCCAGCATCCATCCATCCATCCATCCATCCATCCATCCATCCATCCATCCATCCATCCATCCATCCATCCATCCATCCATCCATCCATCCATCCATCCATCCATCCATCCATCCATCCATCTATCCATCCATCCACACAAAGGCAGTGTTGCTCTTGGCTCAGTGGGAGAGTGGGACACATATGAAGCCCATTAGACCCCCTGCGCTACAAAACACGTCCCAGAAACACAAACACACGCAGGCGAACGTGAACCCGCCCCCGTCCGTGCCTGGTTCTGGTCCCACCTCTGCCCGTCTCAGCCGGCACCGTCTCTTTCTCCAAATATCACCTCGCTCTAAAGCGTTGGCAAATAAATAAATAGAGAGGTGTTGAACTCATTACACCAGTGACAGACTTCCCAGGGTATCATTAACGCGCGTCTGTATATTGTTGCAGGGAGAGAACTATTTCTGGAATCTTCTACATATAAAAAGTCTGCGCTCTCCTCTCATCGCTCTCATCTCTGTCACCCTCCGTACAAATAACATTAATACAGTCTTTTTCTCTAATGCCATTTGAACATACACATTTTTACTAATTGAGTGAAATGATATATTTGACTCAATTAGTAAAAATGATATTTGATACATTGTAGCACAGCTCTTCTGTGATTTTCCTTCCTAATTCCTTTTAATTCATCATTCTCATTCATTCAGCACTTTTTTTCCCCAAGTGCGAATCTAATAGTTTCAAAACATAATCAGGAGCCGTGGTCTGATTAGCGGAGCACATATTAGCGTGTGCATGTTTGTCTGCCGTTTAATAGACACATCAGTGCAGAGTGGAGCCTCTTCAGCGCCACTGGAACGAATCGATTGCTCTGGGCGGAGGGTGTGTGCGACACGCAGCGTCTCCCTGCCTGCATCCAGCCTGGTTCCCTGTCACCTCACCTTGATAATGAGCCGAGTGACAGGACCCTGCGCTGACCTCGGACCACGGAGGCACCTCTCTTTGTCCCCGCGCGCATTTCTGCATGCGTGTGCGTGCGCGTTTGCCTCTTTGTGCTCTTTGCTGCTCGCTTGGTTGTGCGTCTGCTCTCTGCGGGAGCGTCCGGCTGTTAATGTAGCGCCTGGCGATCCTTTAATGTCTCCAGTGCAAACAGGGCGCGAGTGGAGCCGAGGATCAGAGGTGGCGCGGAGGATGTCTCCTCCTGGAGCTGGAACCCAGCATCATTTCGACACCGCGTCACAGCGTGCACTTGGCACCCGGTCACATGTGAGAGGAGGCCAAGTGCAACATTAGTCCAGTGGAGCTCAGCGTTTTAACAGGGTGTTATTGTAGGGCTCGGATTTGTTGAAAGCATTAAAAGCTTTGGGTGGACATGTGCAGCAGACAGATGTGCATGTTGTACCGACTAAGAATTTAATTCTACCTCTGCTCGAATTTTAGTGATGGCGCTGTCATATTGTCTAAATATTTGCCCATTATCCAGCAGGCTTTTCCTAAATCACCTGCTCCTCAAGCCCCTCTTCTCACACCTGAGCCCCGTCCCTGACTCCAGATCAGGTGTGTTCAGCGACTCAAGTCATTATATTCAGAAACATAATTGGACAAAGATCAGAGCAGATCGTGGTGTGAGAATCAGGTGGGAGGACCTCTGCCCCAAATCATAAATCTTCGATCTCATTAGAGCTGGAGCCGGGCCCTGGGTTTAGGGGGTTGGGGGTAAGATAGCGGCAGTACAATGATGTTTGTGTGCGACGGCGGCAGAGGAGGGGCCCGGACCACACCAGGACGACACACAGGGGACGTTTAGGGTGTGGACGATTGTTTAGCATCTGCATAAATAGTTTTACAGGACTTGAACCCCCCTTGGTGAGCGTCTACTGCTGCAATGGGCTCATGTTAACACAGGACCTGGCTCTCACACACACACACACACACACACACACACACACACACACACACACACACACACACACACACACATTCTTATACAAAGCTAACAGGAATGCCGTAAAGACTTCACAAAGGAAGGAGACACGACTCTGGGAGACACACACACACACACACACACACACTTTCTGCCCGTCCTGCGTGTAAGTGGGATGCTGACTAATCTACATGACAGACGCTCAAAGCCACATTGTTATGTCTTGAACTCGGAGCCTTTCCTTCTGAAAGGGACCAGTGTCTTTTCAGTCTCCAGGTTTGCCTCCGTCTGCCTTTCATCCATCGTCTGTCTGCCTTCCGTTTGTCTCGTTTGTCTTATCACTCTCTGTCTTTTATCCACGGCCTCTTCTTTTTTTTATCTGTACCCATTTCCCTCCTGTCTCATGCTTCTTTTGCTTTTCTTCAATCACTTCCTGTCTCTTTAGCTCTTTTATGGACAGTGCTCCTGTTACATTCATGTTGTAGTCTGTTCATGCCAGAGTCTTGGATCCATGTTTTAATTCAAGCTCAGGCCTGATTCAGGCCTTGTCTGTGTGAGCTGACAACCTAACAATGCACTTCTTAGTCATCCGGATCCGGGCATTTGGTTTTCCCAAGCTACATTCCCACTCCATCTGTGGCACAGGTTCCAACTAAAGACTCGAATCTCCAACATATAGTTGTGTTGTTCTTTTTACTTTTTACTAGTTTCTTGAACTTAGCAGAATGCCAGAATTAGGTTTCAGCAGGTGCTACCGAAAACATTGATTAACACAAACCCAATGAGAGCCTGGAGAGTCTTTACATTTTACTTTTTTTTTGTTTTGACTAAAATAGTACGCCCCCCCCACCCCATTCTCTTCATCTGTGCTCTCTGATCCAGCTCAATATTTATCTCAATCGTTCCTCCAGCTCCCCCTCTCTCACACATTTACTGGCATTTCTCTCTGGCTGTCGCCAATTCCTCCAGACAGACATCGGAGGGTCATCACACGAGAGTCGTTGTTCACTGAGAACGTTAACGAGACCCACAGACGTCTCCATCACAAGCACCTGTTTCAGCCAACGTGTCAGAAGTAACATGGAGGCACATTATGCTTCTCACCAAGACGCCAACAGAGTCTATGGAGACAAATCCGTGTTTGTACAGATCAAAGACACCTCTCACACACACACACACACACACACACGCACACACGCACACGCACGCACACACACACACACACACACACACACACACACACACACACACACACACACACACACACACACACACACGCACACACACACACTGCATGGTGCTGTCAGAAAGATGTAGTGTGTTTCCTTTGTCAGCAGGTCTACATACCCCACAAAACGCTCTCACCGTCTTGCTCCAAACTAAATATGGGCTACTTTTGACGGGTCAAACTTTCATAAGATAAAAGATAAAAACACATACATTTGTAACCAGCGTCACAACCAAATGACACAGCCTTTAAAACACACGTGCATGAAGTCAGAAAGTCTCACAGGTTACAAGGTTTAGTTAATCAGTAACGTGTTGCAATATAACCGTGATGAAAACTTCCACACACACTTGAAATATAAACATGTCTTCTGTTATTAAAGCACTGATGAAGCCTTCTCCTCCTCCTCCTCCGTGTTTCTGACTGTGCAGCTGGCTTTGATAAGAAACTTCAGGCTTTACAAATCAAAATTTTAGCTTATGAGTCCACTAATGTCACCTGGATGAAATCTGCAGTAATCGGAGTAGTACAAGAAGATGACCCCCCCTTCACAACCCCCCTATGAAAGACAAACCACCAAGGCCAGAGACGTCGCCCGGTATGGCGCAGCCGGGGCCCCACCCTGGAGCCAGGCCCGGGGTTGGGGCTCGTATGCGAGCGCCTGGTGGCCGGGCCTATTCCCACGGGGCCCGGCCGGGCACAGCCCGAAAGAGCGACGTGGGGCCGTCCTCAAGTGGACCCACCATCCGCGGGAGGAACCGTAGGGGGCCGGTGCAGAGTGGATTGGGCGGCAGTCGAAGGCGGGAGCCTGGGCGCCCCAATCCCTGGATAACCAATCTGGTTATTGGGACATGGAATGTCACATCACTGGGGGGAAAGGAGCCTGAGCTTGTGCAGGAGGTCGAGCGGTACCGGCTAGAAATAGTCGGGCTCACCTCCACACACAGCCTGGGCTCTGGAACCCAACTCCTTGAGAGGGGCTGGACCCTTTTCTACTCTGGAGTTGCCTGCGGTGAGAGGCGGCGGGCTGGTGTGGGCTTGCTCATAGCTCCCCAGCTTAGTCGCCATGTGTTGGAGTTTTCCCCGGTGGACGAGAGGGTCGCTTCCCTGCGCCTTCGGGTGGGGGATAGGTCACTCACCGTCATTTGTGCTTACGGGCCGAATGGCAGTGTGGAGTACCCGGCCTTCTTGGGGTCCCTGGAGGGAGTGTTGGAAAGCGCTCCAACTGGGGACCCCATCGTTCTTCTGGGAGATTTCAATGCCCACGTAGGTAACGACAGTGATACCTGGAGAGGCGTGATTGGGAGGAACGGCCTCCCTGATCTGAACCCGAATGGTGTTATGTTATTGGACTTCTGTGCTAGGCACAGTTTGGCCATAACTAACACCATGTTCGAACATAAGGGTGTCCATCGGTGCACGTGGCACCAGGACACCCTAGGCCGGAGGTCGATGATAGACTTTGTAGTCGTTTCACCTGACCTTCGGCCATATGTTTTGGACACTCGGGTGAAGAGAGGGGCTGAGCTGTCAACTGATCACCACCTGGTGGTGAGTAGGATGCGCTGGCAGAGAAGGAGGCTGGAACGACTTGGCAGGCCCAAACGTATTGTGAGGGTCTGTTGGGAACGCCTGGCTGAACCCTCTGTCAGACGGACCTTTAACTCACACCTCCGGGAGAGCTTCGACCAGATTCCGAGGGAGGTGGGAGACATAGAGTCCGAGTGGACCATGTTCTCCGTCTCCATTGTCAACGCGGCCGTTCGGAGCTGTGGACGCAGGGTCTCCGGTGCCTGTCGTGGTGGTAATCCCCGAACCCGGTGGTGGACGCCGGAGGTAAGGGACGCCATCAAGCTGAAGAAGGAGTCCTACCAGGTATGGTTGACCTGTAGGACTCCTGAGGCAGCTGATGGGTACCGGCAGGCCAAGCGTGCTGCAGCCCGTGCCGTTGCGGAGGCAAAAACTCGGGCTTGGGAGGAGTTCGGGGAGGCCATGGAGGAGGACTATCGCTCGGCCTCAAAGAGATTCTGGCAAACCGTCCGGCGCCTAAGGAGGGGGAAGCAGTTCTATACCAACTCTGTTTTCAGTGGAGGTGGGGAGCTGTTGACCTCAACTGGGGATGTTATCGGACGGTGGAAGGAGTACTTTGAGGATCTCCTCAACCCCTCCGACATGCCTTCTGCTGAGGAAGCAGAGGCAGGGGACTCAGAGGCGGACTCGCCCATCACCCAGGCTGAGGTCACCGAGGTAGTTAGTAAGCTCCTCGGTGGCAGAGCAGCGGGGGTGGATGAGATCCATCCTGAGTACCTCAAGTCTCTGGATGTTGTGGGGCTGTCTTGGGTGACACGCCTCTGCAGCATCGCGTGGAGGAGGGGGACAGTTCCTCTGGACTGGACAACCGGGGTGGTTGTCCCTCTTTACAAAAAGGGGGACAGGAGAGTGTGTTCCAACTATAGGGGGATCACACTTCTCAGCCTCCCTGGGAAAGTCTATGCCAGGGTACTGGAGAGGAGAATTCGGCCGATAGTCGAACCTCGGATACAGGAGGAACAATGTGGTTTTCGGCCTGGTCGTGGAACGCTGGACCAGCTTTATACCCTCAGCAGGGTGCTTGAGGGTTTGTGGGAGTTTGCCCAACCAGTCTACATGTGCTTTGTGGATCTGGAGAAGGCATTCGACCGCGTCCCTCGTGACATCCTGTGGGGGGTGCTCCGGGAGTATGGAGTCCAGGGCCCTTTGCTAAGGGCTGTTCGGTCTCTGTACAACCGGAGCAGGAGCTTGGTTCGCATTGCCAGCAATAAGTCAGACCTGTTCCCGGTGCATGTTGGACTTCGGCAGGGCTGCCCTTTGTCACCGGTTCTGTTCATTATTTTTATGGACAGAATTTCTAGGCGCAGCCAGGGGCCGGAGGGGGTCTGGTTTGGGGACCACAGGATTGCATCTCTGCTTTTTGCAGATGATGTTGTCCTGTTGGCTTCATCAGGCCAGGACCTCCAGCGTGCGCTGGTGCGGTTTTGCAGCTGAGTGTGAAGCGGCTGGGATGAGAATCAGTTCCTCCAAATCTGAGGCCATGGTTCTCGACCGGAAAAAGGTGGTTTGCTCTCTCCAGGTTGGAGAAGAGTTCCTGCCTCAAGTGGAGGAGTTTAAGTATCTTGGGGTCTTGTTCACGAGTGAGGGAAGGAGGGAGCGTGAGTTTGACAGACGGATCGGTGCGGCGGCTGCAGTAATGCGGTCGGTGTATCGGTCCGTCGTGGTGAAGAGGGAGCTGAGCCGAAAGGCAAAGCTCTCAATTTACCGGTCAATCTACGTTCCTACCCTCACCTATGGTCATGAGCTTTGGGTCATGACCGAAAGGGCAAGGTCACGGATACAAGCGGCTGAAATGAGCTTCCTCCGCAGGGTGGCTGGGCGCTCCCTTAGAGATAAGGTGAGGAGCTCTGTCACCCGGGAGGAGCTCGGAGTAGAGTCGCTGCTCCTCCACATCGAGAGGAGCCAGCTGAGGTGGCTCGGGCATCTAGTTCGGATGCCTCCTGGACGCCTCCCTGGGGAGGTGTTCCGGGCATGTCCCACCGGTAGGAGGCCCCGAGGAAGACCTAGGACTCGCTGGAGAGACTACGTCTCTCGGCTGGCCTGGGAACGTCTTGGGGTCCCACCGGAAGAGCTGGAGGAAGTGTCCGGGGAGAGGGAAGTCTGGAACTCTCTGCTTAGACTGCTGCCCCCGCGACCCGGCCCCGGATAAGCGGATGAAAATGGATGGATGGATGGAGGCTTCTCCCTCTTGTTTCCTCTCCCTCCTTCTGAACTCGGATTATTCCAACTGAACTTGGGACGACCAGGAGGGAGAAGTACTGAGTGAGCTGTTACTCGGAGCAGTGATGAATGCAAAATTAAGAGGACGTTGATAACGAATGGCAAAAGAAAGGCGGCGCGCTGAAAGATGAAAGGGCGAGAGACGCCCCACATTCCAGCATCCTGGGAGCCCCAGCAGACTCCTGCTGACACGCCGGGCCCACCCCGCCCAAGAACAACCAATACCCGTCTGCATGTGTGCATCTGGACAATGCCCACTGAGAAAACAAACTCATTAATTCACAGGCAGAGCAAAAACAAACAGAGCCTCTCACTGCGGGAACTAATGCGATCTGATCAAAATAGGATGCTGATGTGAGCATTTGTGTTTTCAAGTGCCCCCCCGCCTCCTGTGAGACAAAGCCAATGTTGTGTTAGAGTGTGTGTCGAAAGTCACTGTGTGTTTGCGTGTGTACGAGCACAATGCCAGTGAATAAGAGGCAGCTTGAAAGGAGAGAAAGACGCATGAAAGACAGAGATGCATGATGGGAAGGTTAACTGCTTGGCAGCGGCCTGACGGTCCAGTCGATCAAACGTGACACACACAATCTCCCTCCTTTTGTTGTTGAGGTTAAAATGCAAATTGAGATTGAACTTGACTTTAATATAAGGATTTAATTAACTTATTTCAAACCAAACTCCACCAACGTGAAGCTGGTGGAGTTTGTTTGTTGGCAGAAAAACAGCAGTTCTTTTAATGTTACTAGTCTAAACCGCATTTTAACTTTGAGTATTTAAAATACTATAAATCTGTGCTTAACCAAAAATTAAAACGGGGGGAGACGTATGCACCTTAATGGTTCGGGAGTAAATGGCATCTTCCTGCTTGAACCACTAACCACTAATAGATTGAAATGAGATAATAACAGCTTTTCCTGTCGGTAAATTACTTCCACGTCCTCCTGGGGATTCAAACGCCCGCTGGGCTTCACTGGGTCATTATGAGAGAAGGTGGAAGAGGAAACGGCAGCGAAGCCCGGAGTGAGAAATGGAGGAGTGAGAAACTGGCCATAACACAGAAACACAGGGAGTTTTCTCACTAAAAGCAGGAGGGAAAGACTTTTGTCGGATCTGTTTTCCACGTCCACCTGTTTTCTCAAGGCCTGGCTCTAATGCAGCGCGACAGTTCATTAAGCTCCTTCCACAATAAAAACGATGAAATGTCCCCCACGGCGGCGCAAATGCTGTGAACGTTTCTGCATTACGTCACATTAACTCGTAGGTCAAGGTCATGTTTTGGCCTCAAGGTGAAAAGAAAACATCATTGTGTTTAACAAGAAACGGCAGCAAGTGTGAGTGACTTTGAGAAATTGGACCAATTTGAAGAACAACTAAATGAAGCTCATTGCAACTAAAGGATGGCAGGAAGTTCTCTATAGATCATGAACAACCACAGCAGGTGATTTCATTCAGAAGATAAACATTTGAAAACCGTGACAGTGTGACTAAAAACACTATTATAATTATTGTTTTTTTATTATTATTATATAACCTTCTTCTTGTCCCCCAGTATATAGAAATTCCTATATTTTCGCACTCTCTCATTTTTACAACCACCCGGTTCTGTACTTCCAGCCCAGCCAACAGGAAGAGCAGCTCAGAGCAGAACTTTTCTCCTGAAAGCAACAGGAGGAAATCCTGTTTGATATCCATCACTCCCTGATTATAACTGCAGACCCACTCGGACCAGTTGCTCAATGAAACAATGAAGCACAGTTTGACTACAGCGGTCAACACACGCACACACACGCACGCACACACACGCAGGCATCAAGCTCCCACTGTGTCACTGCTTCATTATCCCCAAACCTGAGTGAGCCATGCCCATAGAACCTAAATATACTGATAAATACATCCTCAGCCAGAAGTCAGAAATAAAAGCATTTTATCAGTACATGAAATCATGGGTGAACATTTGAATATGTTAAATAATGCTCCACTGTGAGACAATAAACAGCTGAAGACAAAGTATGGAACTTCCACGTTCAGTATTTGCTCGTGGTTGCGGGCCTGTTAAGCTGTAATAATGACTGAATGCTCCCTGGTTAATCCCACCGCACGAACGCGAACCTCCGCCAAAGTCTCCTCCGGCTGAACACCCGCCGCTTTCAACCTGGGAACCGGAGAATTAATGTCCGCGAGCCTAAACACGAACACCACCAAAACAGAAGCCAAAGCATCGGCCTGGATCCAACGGTCGGACCACCGCGAAGTCAAAACAGAAACCTGAGGCTCATGTGCTCAATCAAACGCAATCACGGAAATAAATAGTTTTTTAAAGAGGCGAGATGAGACGGACGCGATCACCACATGCAGGTGACGCGTGTTCAAATAAATAGAAGGAACTGATGGATGGACGGACGGATGGATGGATGGATGGATGGATGGATGGATCGATAGATAGATAGATAGATAGATAGATAGATAGATAGATAGATAGATAGATAGATAGATAGACAGACAGACAGACAGACAGACAGACAGACAGATACATACATACATACATACATACATACATACATACATACATAATTAATTACCTTTGTAAGGTAGTTTCAGTCTCGGTACATTTAACTTCGTTGCTGAAACGGCGACAATCAGCGCACCAAGAATCACGTTGCACAAAAGTGGAAATCCTTTCATTTTGAAATTAGAAAATGTCCTGCTGTTAACTTCAGAATGTGCTGTCACCAATCGGTCAAATTCCTCCAGGTGAAGACGGGGCTTAATGCTCTCACTCTGTCTTCTCGCAGCACTTGCGTTTGTTTCCACGTTGTTCTCCAAATGCGTAAAAAAAGCCCCGAGAGCGCAGCGCGGCGTGTGTGTGCGCAGCGCGGACTGAACGCGGCTCTGGCCGAACCGAACCGGACCGGACCGAGGAGGTGACTCACTGCCTCTGCTCCACCAGCTGCTCCTTCACCTCATTCCCAGCAGCCGGACAGCAGGAGTGCGTTTGAGCTACGGAGGGAGACGCACCACGCCTTTACAGCAGGGAGAGAGAGCGCTCCGACCCCCCCCCCCCCCCCCCTTTTTACGCACGAGCTCACAGCTGTCTCCCAACCAAGCTCGCTGGAAGGCACGTTCTACGTGATTCACACCAACATTTCAAAATCAGCCGGTCAAAGTGCGTTAAGCAACGAGTCCTGTTAGGAAATAAGAAAAAGGGGGCAACCACTAAACCACTAAAAAAAAGTTCACGGCTGATTTATGCTGCGCTGGTGGGTTCAAATAAATTTAAAAAAAAATCTGATTCAGAACAAAGACTTTCAGACTTCTGAGTGAGTTCAACCTGTAAATCACACTTTTAAAGCAACAAGCTACAAAGGGGCCGCGTGCGATAGGCTGCATGCATTTACTCAGTACAAATGGACAACACTTCTGCTTGACCTTCCAACTGGGACGTGATCTGTAGTTTAATTAAGTTGTGGGCCACCTTCTACCCCCCCCCCCCCACACACACACACACACACACACCCCTCCCGCGTGCATCTATTCACAAGCCTGCGAGGGGACACGGGGGTCACGCCGGGGTGAGGGGAGCCATTCAAGGTGCCAGTGTCGCCAACACCCCTGGGTGTTTTTAGGCCTGTTTGCAGCGGGACGGGGGCTCCCCTGCGTGTTTTACACGGCGTGGGAGGTGGAGAGCGCGGACGCCGGCTGCTCCCGTTGACAGCGTTGACACCACATAGCTCCAGTGTTCTGCCCCCACGTTCTCCACGTTGTGTTCATTCACGTTGTGAGAACTTGTCAGGTTGTGGCAGATCACTGGGCTGACACAAAGAGTCCCTGAGCTCAGAACAGCGCTTTCATCCTCCCTTTTAGCTTCTGTCACATTATGCCGACACTTAACGCTGGGGCGTGAACGTTTTGCAATGGAAAAATAGGGTAACACACAAATAATAGCTCTGTTTTTGTGTTTCTGCCAGCTGTGAGCCAGGTGCATATATCATAAAGAAATCAAGAAATATGTTTTGTCTACATGTATGTACTCATCTGTATTTTAGATAAGGTTTTTAGGTAAGCAAAACCTCAAATATGCCGCTGAAAATGTAGAGTATGTTTTAACAGATATGTTATCGCACAGACTAAACTGTAATGTAGCTGTAGCAGAATGACAACAAGCACCGAGATAAGAGGCTTTGTGTGTGTGTGTGTGTGTGTGTGTGTGTGTGTGTGTGTGTGTGTGTGTGTGTGTGTGTGTGTGTGTGTGTGTGTGTGTGTGTACGGTTCAGAAATCATTTTAATATAACACGAACAAGATGCTGAAAATAACCCCTTGTCTTCCTGAAGAGCAACGGTAACCGTGGCGACTGACAACAGGGCCTCATTCCACCAGTATCATGCTTCATGAAATTAGGACCATGTTCCGAGTAAACACTGTAAACACGGAGGCTTCGTGATGAAGTAAAGATGCTGCTGCGTGTCTACGACTTCAAACACATGTTTACGCTTTTGTATCTTTGGGACCACAAAGACGTTTGATGGGTTGTTTTCCGTCGAACGCGGCCTGGTTTCGTTAGACGCCGGAGCCAGGAAGTTGCTACTGTTCCAGCACTTCAAAGCACTTTTGGCAGATTTCAGGTTTGCTAAGCAGCTGATTTCCCACTTTGGCAGCCGCCGGTGCTTGAATAGTGAAGGGAAGAGCTCTCAGCTGGAGCTCGTGAATGGGGGACACTTGGTCCAATGCAGACTCTCCGAAGGACCTCAGGCATCTCATAAGAGCTGAATAAATGCAGGTTTTTGCACCGTCCTTGTCAACAAACGGACCCTGGATCACACCGGCAGCTAGAAATGACCTGAGAGAAGAATCTTCCTTACTTGTACTCGTCCAATCTCGAACTAACTGTAAATTCCTCCATTAATACCGTTCACATGCAGCATTTTCAAGGTGGTCCTTGCTCCAAATAATCCCACGAACAACCTGCGTCTCTTTATCCAATCTCTTGAACAACGTAATTCAGTGTGAAGGGGACCCCACACTCCTCAGAGTCCCCTCTGCTTGAAAATTGTGGTCAGCTGTCTGATTGGATTGCTGTGTCTGAGCCGGGGAGCCACTTCGTACCTCACGAAACCCTCCGGGGGCTGAGTTGTGCTCTCCAAGTTGTCAGTGAAGATGAAACCCAAGACCTCTTAGCAGCATCTTGACATCGCATCATTTTGACAAATCAGCCCGGTTCTGGTTGAGTGGCGATCGGGGACGACAGGGCAGAGGTTCATGAATTCACGGTGCAGGAGGTCCCAGAGCACGAATGGAAGAGGAACAACTCTGAGGCGTTGTTATTTAATTTACTTAAATTGAGCACTGAAAGTGTGATTCTTGCAATAAATCTATGTATAACTGAGATACTGTATAATGTAAATAGTTTGAGCTAAAGGATGAAACCCAAAAATGTATCATTTTTATAACTTTTCTCAAACCTCTTTTTTTATTTAGGCAATGTTTTGAGTAAATCCACGTTCTCCACTATTTTTCTCTATTCAGTGAACAATGACGCTGACCTTGCTCTGTGTCGAGCGCTGCATTCCCCTGATGCTCGGTGGGATGAACCAGAATGAACGGCAGCCACACATTCAGCGCTTTCCACTGGCTGGAGAGAAGATTCAATTTAGGAAAAGAATTTTTGCAAACAGCAGTTGTCTCTGAGAGCAGGAGCTCGTATTGAGCCAGGTTAAAACACACACACACACACACACACACACACACACACACACACACACACACACACACACACACACACACACACACACACACACACACACACACACACAAGGGCGGTCACACACTTAGAAATTGATGGTTTTTCAAGCTGTGTGTTCATTGATAGAGAGATCAGGGCTTTCGTGGATATGTGTCTGAGCCTAGTTCATCTCTGCTCATAGTAATAGGTGTAATCAGCATTTCTTTAGGTTTTTGGCTGGAGATCGTAGCCTAGAACAGATTCTTTTTTCAATATGCAGCCACAGTTCACGTCACATCTGGAAGGGAAGTTCCACACTCTTAACCTCTCTGACTTTCCTCTACGGATGATTTGCCTTTTCACAAGTTTTATGTGCTGTTAAAGATGGGTCATAATCTTTAAGAAAACCCAGCTGTGATCATTTTTCACTCCATCTACTCAGTTGAGAAAATCTGATAAAAACTGTTTCCTTTGGGAAGAACAGGGAGTTGTCTGATTGCACCACGCGCTACAAACATCAGCGCCGCCTACAGTGAAAAAATGAAGTGTAGTCTTCATTGGAGAGTGTCAGAATTTGGTTTCAGAAACGTGACGCGATGACAGCGTTGCATTTTTGCAATATTTTAACCCCTTTTCATTTTTGGAGAATCAAACGGATCGAATGCGAGGAGCAAACACACACACACACACACACACAAACACATGCGGACTCTTGATTCCGCCTCCGTGCGCCTCCGGTCTCAGTTCAGACTGATTAGAGTCTGACCTTAGCAGTGAACTCTGGCACTCACACAGAGGACTCCTGCCTGTCCTGATTAAGCTGTGACCCTGCCACTGACCACTGGACACTAAACACTACCAGGCCGGGATAAAACCCAGCTGACGCGCTGGGGAGACCTCATGGGGACGTCCATTATGCTGGAAGAAGGAAAAACCCCAAGCTGAGGCTGCATGAGGAAGTCATTTAAAGCTCCTTGTTCTGCTTAAAATGGGCAAATTTCATGTTACTACATCTTCAGAAGTTTGCTGCTGTAATAACATCTTGATCTGTGACATGAAATGAAACCTTGCTATCGTTTCACGTTAAAATATGTTTATGCTCTGCTAGAACTTTGTTGTTTTATTCAGTAATACACAAAGCCTAAATATTATGCAAGCCTTTGATTGCACTTATTCCACCCAGTGTTTTTGCTGGAAGAGCTGAGCTGTGAGTGAGATCATTTTAATACAGATGTCACAACAGCGGACGTTCAAGCGTGTGGCTCATGTTCAGTTCTGCAGCTGAGACGTGTTTTAGAGAAAAGATTTGATTCTTCTCAAAACACCAAATGAACGAATTCTATAGCAGAGGAAAGAATAATTAAAAACAAACTTAGTTTTATCCATATAGAATTAAAAGTCATGTTTTTACAGCATATAATAATTATAATAATTTCTCTTTACTTTTTCTTCCCCTAATTAACACCCTTAACTTCTGCATTAACCGCCTGTTCCTCCCTCACTGACCTCACACCCTCCCCTACATGGTTCCACCCCCCCTCACTCACCACTGTTTACCGTCCACCAAAGCAGAAGAGATGTGAACAACGATAATTAAATTAAAGCAAACATCTTGGTCGCGTGAGCACAAAGTGACGCCTTGTGCGGTTCCTGCGGCCGCGATGCAGGTCGCGATCCCTTAACGCGGCTGACCGGCGGGACGGTGTCGCTAACATCTACACACAAACACATGCGCGCACACAGGTCTGGTCGGTGACCTCTCGGCTCAGACAGTGCCAGATGTTTATTTGCTGATTACCTCCATCCTTAAATCCATCCATCATCAGTGTCAAAGTGGAGGAGGAGGATGGCTGCACTAACACGGGTGCTGAGTGATGCTGTGTGTCACTGTTTCACCACAACCCAACTAGAACTAATTGTGAAGTTATAGTTAGCGTTACATGTTAAATGTCAGCTTTTCGACAAAGCATTGTAAAAGCTCGAGCTGTTGTTTCTCTTCAGGTGTCCTCCCACGGGCCAAACGCCCACTTTGGCTGCATCGGTGACTGTGGGCGTGAACGTGAGTGTAAATAGTGATAGTGTGTCTCTACGTGTGATAAACTGGCCATCCATCCAGAGTGCTGCCTGCATGATGAGACTCCAACACCCCCTCAACCCCCCACCAGGATAAGCAGAAGAGGCGACGGATGGCTGGATCTTTACACGACCGAACACCGGACCGCTCCCTTCAGATTTATGGAAAATCCTAATTAAAGTGTGTGTTCACTGTCTCTGGATTCTTAGGCCCTTTTTTTGCTGCTTGTTGACTTGAATTAACTGATTTGCTGAAACATCTTAGAGCAGCACCGACTCTGCTTTTCATCAGCACTGGTGTCATGAGGCCTGTGGTCTATTTCTGTCCGTCTGGAAGTTGCATTTTCCAAAACAAACTAAAGCCAACTGACTGAAATAATATTTTTCTAGGTTGCGTGTGCTAGTCTACGAAGCACATCCGCTTAAAACTCATCAAGCGTGAAGAATAAAGAATATGCACCATTAAAAAAATCTTTGCACTTTCTATTGAAACAGTAAATGGGCATATTTCCAGTACGTCTCTTTCTATACACGCTGTGGCCGGGAGATGATAAACCAGACTCTGCTGCCGTCTCGCTCCAGGCTTTAAGGTGGGCTGTTTATTATCTTATAAAACTAGAGGCATAATGGCTTCCAAACCTCTGAAATGAGGAAAATGTGCCACCTTAAAAGTTCTGAGACAGTCAATTCCGTTCAATTAAACCCAAGTCAATCCATCATCATTAAGGCTTATCAAAATACATTTAGCAGGTCTGTAAAACAACTTAAGTGGTGTTTGAGCTGAGGCACAGGGACAAGGTGTGTGTGTGTGTGTGTGTGTGTGTGTGTGTGTGTGTGTGTGTGTGTGTGTGTGTGTGTGTGTGTGTGTGTGTGTGTGTGTTGGGTCTGTGTGTGTGTGTGTGTGTGTGTGTGTGTGTGTGTTGGGTCTGTGATTCATTTTTCAGTCTGGGCATGATTAAATTAGACTTTCATTCCAGTGTGAACGCTGTTTCTTACCTTCTACCTCGGGATGCTTTTGTTAAAAACGTGCTTAATGTGGCTGTAATATCCTCTCTGTGAGTGGGTGTGTGCACCTAATAGCACAAGTGAAAAAACTGTGAAATGAGCCTTTTCTTCCCTTTATCCACTTCTAGTTCTCAGGTTCTCATCCATTCTTAATTTGATCAAGAACGACTCAGACTCAGTTGCACCACGATCCCAAATAGCTACTTTCCTTTCCCTTTATCACAGATTTAATGAATTTAATAATCAGTTGCCAGTTTCCCACATCGAGGTCCTCCTGCTTTGTTGACGCTCAGTCGAGCGACTCTCTCCTTCCTCTCTGCTTAAAAGGCGCCGTCAGCAGACTGGGCCAGCGGGTGCTCCACAGCGTGTCCAGTGGAGCCTGGTCTCAGCCCCCAGTGCTTTCTGCTGGCAGATCACTGTTACAATGAAGGGGAGGAGACGACACGTTCCAAAGTCCAGCTCACTGCGGCGCCAAGCCGAGCTTTTGGAGCAGGTTTGGGGTTTTTTTTATTGGCCTTTGGACACTTCACGTCACACGGCTCGACATCGGCAGCACAAACGGCCCCTTTGTTGCCGGCGTTAGGAAACCTTTTCATATCTCAGCGGGAACGTTGTGGCCGAGCAGTCGAGGATGAGGCCGGCTGTAATCTCCACACAAAAGCAACCTTGGCAGAATTCTGAGTAAATCGTTACAGCTGCGCTTTAATGCGTCTGTTGAAAGACATGAAAAAGTCACGCTCGTATTGGAATTCGCCATATGATGCTTTTTGGTTTTGCTGCTCGTGACTTCATCATGGGTGTCAGTCAGACGGGTTCAGAAAACACATTAAGTCACTGAAAAGTGTGTCTCTGCTTTTGCTGCATCTGTGGAGAAACAAAATAAAAGGACTTGTGGACTTTTGTTGTAAAACCCACAAAGCCTTTAAAAGTTGAACATCTTTGCTAAGATGAACCTAAGCACTGATGTTAATAACACAGAGCCCCAGGCTTTAAATGTGGCCACACTGACTGTGTATCACAGATCTTTATCTTCCGTTCACCTCCTGTAGCTGTCGTCTCATATTTTCCCTTTTTAATTTTCTGCAGTCATCGCTCACGCTCTGTGTCCCACGCCAGCCTCTCTCTGACCCCATTCATCTCTGGGGCTTTTCACTAACTCGTCTCCCTTTTATCTCACCAGTCGGCCTCAATTTATTTGCCTCCTTTCTTCCACCAGCTCTGTCTCAACTCACATGCAAACGCTGCCTGAAGCGACTTCCATCTCTGTCTCACCTCACATCAGCTTCATCTGAGCAGAATATATTTGTTTCACTATTAGTTTGGTGCAAATTTAACTGCTGACCACTTTAATATTTAACAAACGACCACATTAGAAACGCATATAAAACAATAGCTGAACAGAAACTGCATCAGAAACTACATTTGTTGGCATTTCTGTCACATTTAATTGTTTTTGCTGTCTCTCCTGACATTTGAACTGCTGATTTGCTCCACATGGCCTCAAGACACAGTATATTATGCCAGTGACTGTGTTGCTGTATACACACACACTGAAATTGAGATGCTACAGAAGACCTGCACTCTCACTATGACAACGTAAACCTTCTGTGATTTACAGTTGCTGTCCGGTCCAATTACATTTCCCACGTTGCCAGTGCACACACAAACACACACGGTCGCCGGCTTCACTGCTCCGATCACTGCAGCTCAGACGCGTAGGTCAAAATGTTCCCGGCTCGAGGTAAAGAACAGTGACGTTAGCAACGACGGGTGAGAAGAACAGGAAAATGGAGGTGGGAAGGGAGAATGGATGAAGGGGCACAGACGAACGAAGACACAGGAAGCCAGAAAGAACAGAAGCTAAAGACAGAGAGTTTGAAGAAGTGAGGAGGAAGGAATTTTAAAAATAGTTGAAGGTAGAGCTAAAAAATAGGAGCAGCAGAATGAGGTGCCTTTCAACATGTACACTGCTGTTCGCTCTTTGCCCTCTGTCTGTCAATGACTTGGAGATGATAAACGATAAAAAGTCTGTTATTTGTCTAATCCAATTATTCCTTATGTCATTTTAGTTTTATTTTAACTAAAAAAGTGATTTGATTAGTCTCTTTTAATTTTATTGTTAAAATCACGGGTCTTGTATGTGTTACTGAAGCATATGGTGCTAAGTTCTTAAGGTGGTGAGTGAAAAAAGTCTGTCTCACTCAGTTTGTGGACACACTCTTTCAAACCTTCACTCGTGGTTTTAACACACACATTTAGCAAAATAAGATCCAAGCTTTTATTCAATAATCGTGGGTTTAGGCTGCATAAATATGGGGGAGTTTTTCCTGCGGTTCTGGTCGTGCCTCTCCAGATGAAACACAGGCCCCTTTAATCCCGCCCGCCCCCACACTGCACCGGTTTGGCTTCAGCACAACAGCAAACGCACCTCACAGCCCTGAAGCGCAGCGGCTCAGGTTTGGTTTCCACGCAAACACACATCAAATGCAGACGTGCACAACTCCAAACAGGCCTGCTGCACATTATGTCCATGCACAAGCATCATGCAGCGGTGATTTACACTGGTGTAATCTCCGCATGGAGCGCCGAAGTGAAGATGGATGAGCGTGTCAGACTCACTCTGCACTTTGTTTTGCATTCTAACAAATTTACATACAAATGACGCACGGCATACATTTAGGAAGTTTCTAAATCCTGCAAAGATGCCGATGTTGACACAAAGGGCAGAAAACGTAACACACAAATCAATGCACACATACACACTGACTTCCTGATGTGATAAGACTTAATCACAATTCAATGGAGCAGTCAGAGAGGAAGCTGAGCACAGGAGTGGGTTCCACACACACACGTAGCCCCACAATTCATTCCACAAACTCAGTCTAGTGGTGGCTCTGCAGACGGCCGGGGGTCCCACAGATTAGCCCTGGATGCTAATCCCCTCACATACCTATCCCCACACACACACACACACACACACACATACACACACACACACACACACACACACATACACGCACACATGCACACACACGCACACATGCACACACACGCACACACGCGCACACACACACACACACACACGCACACACGCACACACACACACAAAGACACACACACACGCACACACACACACACGCACACACACAACACACACACACACACACACACACACGCACACACACACACACATTTCTGTTTCTCTGCTGATTTTGATTTTTACATTTCAAGAGTCCTTTGTGCCGCCGTCTTTTGTGAAGTGCTCTAATCTGCTCTCTTTATTCTGAATGAGCTGTTACTGTGTGATTGCTTCAAGGTCAACATGTCTGAATGTGTCGAGTCTCTTGAGGTGCTTTTTGTTGTGAACTGTGAATGGTCGTGTCTCGCATTTTAATACGTGTGGGTCAACTTGAACCTGATGTGATGTTCAGGTCTGAATCTGAGTAATGTATCATCTATTTTCAATTTAAAAACCCAGAGGAGGTAAATGACCACAGTGAGTTGTGCAGGATCTGTCGGACTCAGCTCAGCAGGTGATGCTGACTGAATGATGACATTGAACATTTGCTTTGCTGTGATTTATCGTTAGCGTGTTTGAAGCCAATTGAAACAGCTCGATCACTCTCTGTCGAGGTATTTGAGAATGAGAAGTCACCGCTGCGCAGCAGGTCAGACACCGGGCTGGACTTAGGACCTCACTCACCAGACCAGCACATGTTTCAGCTGACAGATACAATGCATCATGGGTAGTCGGCGGGTACGACGCCGACCGTGTTCAAGGGAGGAGAAGCCTTTTGTTTTCTCAGCCCTGTGCTGGTCACATGCCGTCTCATTCAGACAAGTCACTGGAAGGTGAAACGGGGTCTCAGGGAGACTGAGGTGAAGGGGTCTGTCTCCAGAGGGTTTACTGAAACCACTGCCCTCTTCCTTTAACCCCTGTTTATTCTGACGACTGAAGGAACCCAAGTAAAGTCGACAGATGCAAAATCATCAGTCCACATGATAATGTTGTGTGCTGGCTCTGAGGGAATGCGTGGTAGAGGAGGATCAGGCCCCATGGGAGTGTGTGAGAGTTTGTCTGGAAGAAGACGTGGACTTAAGGACGCAGGAAAGGTGAACATACACACTGAATACACAAATACACTGTATGAGTCAGTGCACCAACGTGAGCTACAAGCCTGTGTAGCTACTAAACATCTGGCACGACAGAAAAAAACGAGATGGAACGAAAGTGAAAGGGAGTTTAGGTGCAAGAGATACACAGCATCATGAACTACAATCAATGCACAGAGTAAAGTCCGTTCCAGACCCATTCAGTCGTTCAGTTTCAAATGGTTTAACTTAAATATAATCACTCCCTGGCTACAACATCAAGTATCTAATGGTTTCACTGCGCCTGAACCAACTACGCAGTAAACTAAGAAACTAAGACCAAGTCACAGGGTCAAAGGTTAAACCCACACCGGCTCCTACTGGGAGATTCAGTTTCCCAAAGTATCCGTGCGTGTGCGTGTTCAGTTACTGCAGCACATCGTAAAAGGAACTCTTCTCCGGCTGCTGACCACCGTTTCACAACCCTGCGTGGATGTGAATCGTTTGCTGCGTCTCCTGAACCTTTTTATTTACATTTACCGTGATTCTTTTACTCTTGTTACAGTCTGTGTGTTTCTCATTAAGCCACTCTCATTTTCCTTTTCTTGTCCTTCGCTCTTATCATCCACTCTTCCTCAGTTTTCTTTGACAAAAGGCATTCATTTCATCCACATATGCTCTTCATCTACAGTATCACCACCCAGACCCACTGTCAGATCCGTAGGTGCCCGTCGGGGAGAAAATCCAGGCATAAAACGACAAATCCTCCTTTGAGAGAATGAACGGGAGCCGGTCTACTTTTAAAGGATTATCAGTCTTAGCCCCTAAAGAAGGAAAAGGATACCTTTCCAATTTTAAAGGATTACCTTTTTGTCTTGAAGGAGGCCAATGGCCCGTCTTCCCCGTGGGTTCGCTTTAAGAGCAGGAACTTCTCCGTTTTGCTTCAGGATTTTCCCGGCATTGATCGCGCCTCTTTTGTAACCTGTAGGTGGTCTGCTCGGCACAAAGGCAATCTCCATATAAACTGTCTCATTAGGCGGTTAAATTACTCAGAAAATAGAGTTCGCTACGCTTAAGTTTACTATTCACCCAAAGGGATTCCTGTATGTGCATGAGTAAAAAAGTAAAAAGACAGACATATGCTGTAATAAATCTAACCCACAAATTACATAAAATATTTTATAGAATTTTTATCATCATAAGATTTTTGTTGTGTTTTAAGAAAGTACCACCTGCATCATCTTTATATGACAGTTAGAAATAGGTGCAAAAATATTAAAAGATAAATATATGAAGTAAACAGACGTGACAACCTGGGAAGCAAAAAGTGAAAGGTGAGGAAACTGTATCCATGAAGGTAAATAATGAGAATCTCATGACATGGGGCCTCTAGGAAAGCGTCCCACTTTCACTCCATCCTCCTCCTCGCTCTCTTTTTTCCTCCTAAAATCCGTCCTGCGTTTCTTCCACCAGCAGCGCAAACATGTATGAATTTATCGCAGGCTCATTTACATAACAAAGCTCCCTTTTTAGGTGCTGTATTCCTGGTGGAGCAGATCTGAGCCAGTCACTAGTAATTAAACAGTGATTACTGCCTTTTGACTCCGTCTGGAATGTTATGAATAAAAAGCAAATTAGCATCGCTATCTGTGCCCTTCTGTTTGAATATAAATGTGTTTTTCCTCTTTTTGACCTTTATATAGTTATTTGTGCTGCATTAATTTAACTTATGCTTTGTTATTTTTAGTAATTCTGCATCAAACTATCCTCGCTCCCTCCACCACCTAGTCTTGGCTCCATCCTAGTGGCTTTAGCTCTGCTTTGGTCAACGTATAGCATTTGTTGGGCCGCTTTGCCTTGTTTTGCTAAGTGTTTCCTGTTGTACACCGGCGCTCTGTCATTTCCTGTTGGCTGGATGCTGCAGGCTACTGTGAGTTCCTGTGCCGCGGTTGGCCGCACAGACTTGCACAAAGCAGCTCAGTCTCCATTTGTCTTTTCAAAGCGACGCTGCTGCAAAGTGAGACCTGAAATCACGTCAAACATTTCATGAAGTCGGCCTTTGTGTTTCACTTGTACTGGTGCACTGTGAACAATGGGCTCGGAGTGCAAACGGAGCCTAAAGGCTGGTCTTTAATTTGAATGTTTACAGCTAAGCCCGGCTCCCAGTCTCCCTTTTTCCATTATCTCCCTAAGCTCTGCTTCTCTCTCCTCTACCCATCCCTAACTCTGTCTCCCCTTCCTCTCTCAACCCTTAAACCCTCTCTCTCACGGGTCCCTCTGCTGTAAAGTTCCTTCAGGACTACTTAGGCAATAACAGTAAAATCATGGTCTTCTCCCTCTTATCCAGTGTCCAGCTTCTATTTCCTGTCTCCATGTGTGCTGCTGAGTTCACCTGTTGATTTGATGGTGTTTATATCACTGGACTGACTTCAGAATCAAATGTTGAGTCTACATAATCCTTTTGAAAATAAACACATACCAACGTGCGTGCATGTGTGTGTGTTGGTCATAATGGACGTGTCTTCGCTTTGGGGTCACCGGGGTTAATCCCCACCTTTAGAGCAAGGATAATCAGACCCATCACTACAAGTGCAATCCTTCACGAACACACAGAGACGTGGAGGTCTACGCACATGTTTATCGTTAAAGGATTTCTGCAGTGCTGAACATTATCCTTTCTCTCAACATTTGCCCCTCAACGTCCACATTTCCACCGGTTTCAGAAGATTTACACTCAGTAATCACATAATTATCCCAAGTAAGCCTGGGATCAACTGCACTGCAGGAGTCAATTAGTCCCTTATTTGATGTTTTATCATCATATAATAATCATGCTTTAAAGATATGCACAAGTCAGTCTGCAAAGCAAATAAGGGGTTCACTTGATAAACAATAAATAAAATATGCTTTTTTTTTAAAATAGATCATATTGACAAAAACATACTCTTTTGAAAAGATTCTCTTTAAATGCAAATTTAAGCTCGTATTGTAGGTACACATTAAAATGCCTGTGACCCTTATGATTTGATTTCTATTCTTTTTTTTTATTTTAAATTAAATTCTACTCAAAATTTTTAAATGTCCTTTGCGTCTAACGTTTTCATTGACTTACAATCATTTGGTGTAAACCATAACATACTGTAAGCAGCAAATGTATGTGTGTGTATGTGTATATATACAGTACATATATAACATCATACCTCTTACACACACTCTATTCAGACAGCCTCATCACAACGCACTTGTCATTCCTCTTGTTCAACATCAAAACTGAGCCAAACATTGTTTAGTGTGTGTTTTAATCGTGGCCGTTCCTGCTGAGTGACAAATCGTTCTGTCAGACGCACGTTACACACTGGGAAAAATATCACAGTAGCCTCAGATGATCTGAATCCTTCTGTGAACCTGCTGTCGATGCACAACACGGCAGGAATGTGTGTTAAAAATGATCCAGACCAACATCAGGAGCTTGAGTGTGCGTAACTGTACGTACACACACACACACACACACACACACACACACACACACACACACACACACAAAGAGGGGGAAGTGGACAAACACGCAAACCTGCAAACAGTAACAAACAAATATACTAATCTTCTGTGACCCACAGTGTCTGAATGCAGAATTGTCTGTGATTTAATATCTATTTTTTTGTTTTAATATCTCTTTTAAATATTTATATACAGTGGTGGTCCTGGGCCCTGGGCGAGATCACAATTTTGCGTCCAAACTCTGTCTCTTGAGTCTTTTCTCATACTTCGCTGTTTCTATTGAGGTTCTGAATTCTCAGAAGGTTTGTGGGAAGTCTTGTCAAACACAACAACCATTCTCTGTATGTTTTGCTCGTTAGATGTCAATTTAAACACCTGAACTCTTCCTCCACCTAACAGACTTTTACTCCATATGTTCAAGATGCTCACACACAAGCCTGCAGGTAGTGAGTGGAAATCACCACTTTGTTTGAACATTCTGCACATTAATCACACTCTAAGACCCAGGAGAGTCTTCACTGCAGTGTTGGTCTGTCCTGGGGGGAGATGTGTTAAGGTTTGGAAACAGTTTTGTGGGATTTTACTGCATACCAAATCAATGATTAGTTTACATGATTTATGCCCCGAGAGGCAGAGAACTTATGTATGAGATATGAACCTGCTGCTGCTCCACATTTCCTTGTTTTCGGGGTTTCGTGTTGAAAAAGTTTAATCTTAATCTCAGTTTAGAACCTTTTTGTATCACGTGCTGTTTATTTACAGTATATTGGCATATTAATTTATTATACATTTGACTGTAATCTATATAACTAATTTAGAATAATAGTTCATAACAAAACAAATTATTGTCTAATCTAGACTGTTTTTTACTTAGATGTTCACTTACTACTACTTTACTTGAAATTATAAAAAAATATATGTAAAATTATTATGTAATTAAAAAACTATGAAGACATCAGACTGTTGGGCCCGAGAAGTCCGAGACATGAGAGCTGAAGTAAGCAAAAAAACAGGGGATGAAAAAAGAATATGCAACATGCAAAGTTGATGACAGCAGATGTAAGATAAAAACGGGTGAAACAATGAGGACAGCAGTAAGTTCAAAGATAATGAATGTTGGTTTGACACATTTGTATCCACAAACCTCTGGGTCACCAGAAGAACTAAAGGTCACCTCAATGTCTGGCTAAAGACAAATATGACTCCCAAAGTGGAAGGCGTGACATGTTTTTATACAGTACATTGTTGAGGTTTCTAATCTGATTGCGTGACCTGTCATTTAGTAAAAACTGTGTGATGGCTGTAACGTCAGATGACAGTGTAGACAGGAGGTTATCACATGCTGGCATTGTATGGCTCCATTGTTACTGTGTTATCTAAGTACTTTGTTGCACATTTGACCAACATATGGAGCCAATTCGCCCCCACCTGCAGGCTGCAGTCGCTGCTGTGTTTGAACATGGGTGATCAACGTATGTGAGGGAAAGGGGCACGGAAAAGGAGGAAAGATGTAGATGCACAGAGCTCTGGTCATGGAAAGACAGCATCCGTTTAAATTAAATTTAAACGGATGCTGCTCAAGATTTAATTTTACGGCTAGAATTGAGTTTTGGTTAGGATTAGAGCAAGGGTTAGGCCCTAACAAGTAAAGGCTGTTAGGGTCTCTGCCTTCATCACCCATTGGGACGTTCCTTCACACGTCCATCAATCATCACATAGCCAGCAAAGTATCTGTAAAAAGCCCTGCACCTGGTAGTAGTGATGGGTCCACTTTGCTACGCTGATGATGATGGTTAAGATTCCTATAGGAGGGACCTGGAGGTTTAGAGACACCAACATTTGCACACACACATCCAAACACACTCTCTAACATACACATCCTTGCTACACTGCCACAAAGTGACTCTCTGTTTAGTGGAGGGGGTCAGTGTATTTATATTCGGGTAGTCGGAGGTTATATATAAAAGTGTGAAAGTGTCAGCAGCCCATATCAGACATCGGTTTTAACACTGGTATCTGGTTCACTGCAGTCCAACACCCTGTTAAGAACCTGGTGTCTGTGTTACGGTTCATCTGAAGTTTGTAAAAATCGACCCTACATTCCAGACGCACTGATGATCTAAACCATGACTGTGATATGCCCACATTTCTCTTTTACTATCTGTTAGTTTATATTGTACTTGACAGGTGAGCAGTTTGCAGACTCACTCATGGTGTAAATACAGACAAATCTGACAGTAAGATGAGTAAAGATTCCCTATTGATAAACATGGACAAAATTATTAAAATCCACAATGTACAGGTGCAAACCGATCTGCCCAACTTCACTTTCGCCAACAAGAGAACATGATTAATAAATGGTGCTTTTTAGTCCATGTATTATGCCACCAGTAAGAAACATGCACACAAAACACAATGTTAATGTGTCACCAAAGTGTCTTAATGCTCCTCCTCCCCCGCTCGCTTACTCTCACTTCATCCTTTCCTATCTTACCCCTTCAGCTCGCATCTAATCATTTTAGTACCAAAGGGGAGTGACCTCATCACCCTGGTGCCATAGTAACGCCCTGCAGCCATGCACCCTGGGTCCTGGGATCCTGGGAAGGTGGAGGAATGCAGAATGTGATGGGCTGTGAGTGGCAGAGTGGATGCACGCAGTGGGAGCAGAGCAACCTGAGGATGGATGGATTAAATGGCAGCTGGAACACACACACACACACACACACACACACACACACACACACACACACACACACACACACAGTTGTTAAACACATTATTCAGTGACATGAAATACTGGACCCTAAAGCAGTTTACCCCACAGTTTACATTAGTACATGTATGTAAAGATCAGACTCTAATTCATTGTGTCTTCCTGGCTGTGGGGCAGAATTATAAATTGGTAGGAGTGAAGGTGCTGAAAGTCTGCTGAAAGGTTTTATCCATTTACTCAGTGTCAGAGTTGAATTATTCTAAATTATTTGGGTGCTCTAACTTTATTTTGCCCTGACTGATATGATACAACGTGCATATATACTGTACATATTATTATAGTATATATATATTTGACAGGTCGTTTGTTCCGTTTACAATTAACACATTCATGTTTTACTTAATTAAACAAATAAAACTTAAATACTTACAAACTAAAAAACACTTATTTGTATAACTTACTTAACAGACAAATTTGAATTTCAGATAGGCTTGGATGCAGATTTACAATATAAACACATTCTAGGCAAATAACAATACGCAATGAAAACTGTAGTATTTAACTAAAAGCTTACTTGATCTCTACTCTGTGTTGATAAAATGGTTACACTGGATATGACTTCAGCCCCCACTACGACCTCATCTCACCTAGAGAAGTTCAGTCCATCTCACACAAAGTCACAGAGCCCTTCTTAAACCAGAACCCTGGAAACAGCGGTTTAGTAAATTTTGCTTTGAATTCATGGATGAGACTACGCTCTCCTGATGAAATATCGTAATATCTCAAAAGACCACGTTCCCAGTCCAGGAACACTCCTAGTTTTGGGCTACAAGGCTTTTTAAAATGTTCTGTTGAGGTGACATGAACGGCCTTGTACCCTTCCTTGGAACAGAGCAAACTCCAGGAAGTCTCATTGCACCCTAGGCCACCAGACCTGTCCCACGTTCTACCTACATCTTCATATGTCACTGCAATGCCGATTGTGCCTGCACATTCCACCTCCCAGTAACAGATTCCATCCAGGCCCTCTTCACACTCACACAGCACCTGAGATCTCCTGAACCGCTTCTTGTTTTCAGGCCACAAGACTCTCTCATCCACTGTCTTTACTGTTCTTGCTTTCTTGTTTCCTTCAGACAGAACAAGCCTCCTGCCTGCTGTGTTTTCATCGAACACCAAGTCTACAGCATCTGACAGAAAAATAAATCAGTGTGATTAGTGTTTATTTTATGTTACTATTTGTGTGGGTGCATGTGTGAATTATTCTATATTAGAAATGAAAAAAAATAACTTACACTTCATTAGGCCTGGCTTTAACCGGTGAGCTCCACCATGTTCAAACCTGTGCAAAATGGATATCAGAGTTTTCCCAAACAATATAATACACTGAAAAAACATAATGTTCACTATCAGAGAGGGAAAGAAGATGATCTACACAAATAAATTACATTACCTCAAGACATGAAACCTACATGTAATTGTTAAATAACATATCATATATTATTAAATATTAACACTTACTATCCAAACAACTATCTCCAATAAGCTGGAGAAATTCAGATCTTCAAGTCTATAGGGCAAGAGATGCAACCTTTCGATCCGATAATAAGGACGAAAGCTCTGCTTGGACACATCTCTCTGTCATTTTTACTCTATACCTCAATATTAAATTTAGCTTTTTGACTAATGGCCAGGGGCGGCACGGTGGTGCGGTGGGTAGCACTGTCGCCTCACAGCAAGAAGGTTCTGGGTTCGATTCCCGGAGGCGGCCCTGGTGCCTTTCTGTGTGGAGTTTGCACGTTCTCCCCGTGTCTGCGTGGGTTCTCTCCGGGTTCTCCGGCTTCCTCCCACAGTCCAAAGACGTGCATTAGGTTGATTGGCTTCTCTCCATTGCCCGTAGGTGTGAGTGTGTGAGTGACTGGTTGTTTGTCTATGTGTTGCCCTGTGATGGACTGGCGACCTGTCCAGGGTGTACCCTGCCTCTCGCCCGTAGCCAGCTGGGATAGGCTCCAGCACCACCCGTGACCCCGCACTAGGGAGTAAGCGGTTAAGAAGATGGATGGATGGATGGATGGACTAATGGCCAAAGTGAACATGCTAATATACACTTTAGAAAATAAATGTAATGACATAACTATTTGCCACCACTGCTGACAGCATCAATAGTGTAAACTGCTCAAAGTGGGTGCTACAGTAAAAACTGACACAGTACTAAAAATACTGGTAATATACTATTCTGTAGTGTAATATACTGTACATGTGTAGTGATTCATGCCAATGTTACAGGCTTTGCTCCAATTCTACTGGACAGCCCATTTGATACATCATAACAACAGTTATGGCAAGCAGGGCTTACAACACTTGGTTCCAGTTGTGAAAAATATTTCAAGTTGATTAGTTTTATTTTTTAAATAAAAAATACATATATTGCCCGCTTGTGTATTTTATTTCAAACAAAAATCTTGTCTCCTTTGTAAAACATTGTCTTAGCGGTACATTTTGTATATGTATACATACATTCAGACACTTTATATACCTCAGGTTCAGGCTTGAAATCTCAGAGAGCTCCTTCATCCCTTTGTCTCCTGGGTGATTGTAGCTCAGATCCAGTTCTTTCAGGTGTGAGCTCCTGTTAGTCTTGAGAGCTTTAGCCAGAGACAAACAGCCTTCCTCTGACACCTGACAACCTGCCAGACTGTAAACCACACACATGGATTGTTTTAATTTCTCTAATACCTCTAATTGCACAGTACAAAATCACAGAAAAATTGGGTTTTGTCTATTTTGTTATATTTTGCATTCTATATTTTGTGCTTTATAAAACAGCATGTTTTATTTGTGACTTAATTCAACTTATATATTAACTACCAGTTGAGTAGAGCAGGGTAGAGTATGGACATAGTCCATTTCATGACTATTTATATGTAAATAGTCATAAAACAGAGTGAAGAGAAGGGGTGTCCGAACCTTTGACAATAATAAAATTGTTAGTAAATTAAGTATCGACTTACTTCAGAATCTCCAGTTTGCAGTGTATGCTCTTTAAGCCTTCAGCAAGAAACTGCACACCTGAATCCAGCAGGTCATTATGACTCATGTCCAACTCTGTGAGATTCGAAGATGCAGACGTGAGAACTGAGGAGTTTAGGCCTCTGCAGGATTCCTCTGAGAGCTCACACCAACTCAGCCTGTAAAGACATTTGTTAAAACTATGGTATAATTTATTTTGTAATATGTTCAAACAAAGATCACCAGAGATAAGAGAAACTTCTAGCTTGTTTGAGACCAAGCTTGTGTTTATTGTTTATATTGGCAAAAAAAATACTTCATATTAACGTGTAATTGTACTATTTTAGCCAAACCTTACACATTACCTTACGTACATTTAATCTAGTGGTCCTTCAACTATGTCTAATATTTGTCCAATAGTAATAGTACTAGTAATACTAATAAATGTGTATGTTTACATGGGACTCTGAAGATGATGATGATAAATACTTATATACTTGTTTTCCAAAAAGGTCTGGATAAAAGCCAAGATGTTTAAAAATGCTCAACTTAAACTGAGATGCTCCAACATGACATTTTTGCTACAGCAAATTGTCTCGCCACGATCAACTTAGAATTTACTTAAAGGCACTTTGAGTTTAAGTACTTAAGTATGTATCCTGATTTATTCCTATATTAAGGTTTTTGGTTTAAGGAATGCAACTAATTTGGACTGGATTCCAAGTTCCATCAACCCTTGCTCATTTTTTTTCTCTTTTGGGTCAACAGAATATTCAGATTTTCTTTTGGACACATGCGGTCATTCACTCACACTGAGAAGTGCCACTATCTGTCACTGTAATTTGCCTCATAGATATCACTTCCTGTTAGTCTAGCTGCTTAATTAACTTTCTATGTCATTGGAGATTTAGTTTGCCCTCACATTATCCTCCAGGTTTTTTTTTTTTTAATCTGGATCCTCCGGGGAACATCTCACCTCACTAGCTGCCACCAACTACTTCCTATTTGCTAATCGGTAATATATGTTATATGTTATATGTTATATGTTATATGTTATATGTTATATGTTATATGTTATATATATATATATATATATATATATATATATATATATATATATATATATATATATATATATATATATATATGTATATATATATATATATATGGTTTAAAATCAGTGGTTTGCATGAGTATATCTGTGACTTCACAACACATTACTACAAATTATATTAAAAGTACTTACAAAGTGGTTTTAGAAACTTTAACCACTGGCAACATTCCAAGGAGAACTTTCTCTGACTTTAGGTAATTTTTTAGATCAAAAACATCCAGTTTCTTGTCCGATGTGAGCAGAACAAAAGTCAGAGCCGACCACTGGGCAGCAGAAAAACTTTCAAATTCATTTGCTTTTGACTCAAGGAATGTCTTCACCTCTTCCACAAGAGAGTGGTCGTTGAGTTCATTCAGACAGTACAACAGGTTGAGATTTTTATCTGCATTGCTGTTCTCTTCTCTGAGCTTCTCTTTGATGAACTCTATTGTTTTCTTGTTGGTTTCTTCTGTATTTTCCGTCTTTTTCTGTAGTTCCTGAAGTAGACTTTGATTTGTTTCCAGAGACAGGCCCAGCAGGAAGCGAAGAAATAGGTCCCAGTCCCCAGTTTCACAGCTTAGAGCCTTCTCTACTGCTGTCTTGTAGAAATCGGATGCAGGTAGATCTGCATTTGTTGAGGCGGGTGTCGTAAGCAGGTTTTCACCATTGCTGCAGAATGTGTAAGATGCATGAAAAGCTGCCAGAAACTCTTGAATGCTCAGATGTGCAAAGCAAAATAATTTCTGTTGGTACAGACCACGACCTTCTCGTTTGATTTGAGTGAATAACCCAGAGAAGACTGCTGCATTTTCTATGTTAATACCACAGTCTGTGAGGTGTTTCTCAGTGAAGAGAAGGTTCCCTTTTTGAAGCTCATCAAAGGCAAGTTTTGCCAAAGACAGGACTGTGTCCTTGTTCCTTGTATTCCAGCATGAATCTTTTTTAGAACCTTCATCTTCCTCGCCTCCACCATATTTAACATTAGCCTGTCTGCACTGCAGCAAAAGGAGGCTTATGTACATGTCAGTCAGGGTCTTGGGCATCCCTTCATCTTGGTTTCGACTTATTATGTCCTCTAGAACTTCTGAGGCGATCCAGCAGAAGACTGGGACGTGACACATAATGTAGAGGCTCCTTGATTTCTTCACATGTGCCAAGATTTTCTCTGCCAGGTCTTTATCAATGAATCTCTTCCTGAAGTACTCTTCTTTTTGTTCATCATTGAATCCTCGCACCTCTGTAACTCTGTCAATACACTGAGCAGGGATGTTATTGGAGGCTGCAGGTCGGGACGTGATCCAGATTTGAGCATTTGGAAGCAGGTGTCCTTGTATAAGGTTTGTCAGAAGTATCTTCACTGAGGCTTTTGTAGTCATATCTGTCACCTTTGTACAATCACCAAAGTCCAGGTCAAGACGATTTTCATCAAAACCATCTAGGACAATCAAAATGTTGTACTTACTGTAATCCATTATTTCTGATGTTTCCATTGCTGGAAAAAACTGATGAATAAGTTCTTCAAAACTGTGCTCAGTATCTTTTCTCAAATTCAGCTCCCGCAAAGGAAGTGGAAATGTGTAATATATGCTTTCATTGGCCTTGCCCTCAGCCCAGTCCAACATGTACTTCATTGATGCAAATGTTTTTCCAATGCCCGCCATTCCAATTGTTAGCACCGTTCGGATGGTTATGTTTTCTACAGAGATAGTTTTAAAGATGTTGTGATATTTAATGAGTGTTTCTTCTCCACTTTTAAACTTTGCATCTTGAACTTGTCTGGTTTCACTCTGACTGTTGACCTCCCCCCTCTCTCCCTCTATGATGTACAGATCTGTGAAGATGTCATTCAGTAGAGCAGAGGTTTTCTGTTTATCAATGCCCTCAGATACCCGGGTAAACTGGTCTTTCAGGTCAGATTTCAATTTCCGATGACTTGCCACATCTGGTTTCTCTGTAAGTGAAATTTATTTGATTATTTTTTCTTTTAGGAAACACTTTGATAAAACCACAACAGACACACTCTGTCAGAAATGCTACAGTATGGTTATTTTTTAATTTCTTTTAGATGGTTGTTTTGAATGTTGCCAGTGTAAATAAAAACAAATTATTTCCATTATTTCCAAAACAAATTAATTAAATAGACATTCATCTTAAGAATATGGCCGACACAGCTGCAACTAATTATCCTTTGGCAATTATCCATCATAATAAAGAATATCGTATGCATTGTAGTACAAATGTAACTGAGTAACAGTAAAATGGTAAATTATTTTTTTTCACTTGTCACAAACAAGAAACTATCTTATCAGTTTTATCTAGATTCATCTGCTTTCACAATACCTCGTATTTCTGTCCTTCTGTGAACAAAGTCAGCAGGCAGTCGTTCAGCATCTGAAGGTCGAGATGTTACCCAGATCTTGGCAGAAGGAAGCAGGTTTCCTTTGATCAATTCTGTCAGTAGCACATTGACTGGGGCTGGTTCTGTGATGTCAGTTACTGGGTCACTGTGGTCAAAAACTAGAGGGTGTTTATAGTCATCCAGTCCATCCAAGACAAATAGAAGTTTGAACTTTGCAAAGTCAGAGATTACAAATTTTTTAGTTTCCTCAAAAAAATGATTAAGGAGTCCCACCAGACCGGTGTTCTCTTTCACCAAACTAAGTTTGGAGAAGTTAAGTGGAAATGTAAGTTCTTGATCTTTCTTATGTGTGATAAACTTTTTAACCCCACTAAAAACTGAACTCTTACTTTCGGCCCATTGTTTTATGAACACATTCATTTGGAAAGTTTTTCCAATACCAGCTTCTCCAGTTGTCAGAACAGTTCTGATGTTTTTTCCATCTGAATCTTTGAAAATGTCAGAGACTGAATTGATTTGTTTTACAGTCTTCTTCCCAGTCTGTCCAAGTTTATCCTGATCATTGACTCCATCACTGCTGTCCTTTCTCATGATGTGTTCTGTGTTTTTCTGGTTTGGATGGTTCAAGTTCTCAACTTGCATGTATTCACTACAGAATCTTGTCCTTAGGTCTGACACCAGCTTCTTTCTGCGCTTTAAAGTCTCTGTTAAAACAGAACATAGCTGATAATAAAGGATATGACAAGACATGTGTGTATTTGTTAAAAAAATATTGACTGTTTCTTACTTACCTCGACATCCTGTCACTTTCTGAATTAATTCAGAGGGTATTTTATCAACACCTGAGGGCTGAGAGATGATCCAGATATGGTCAGAGGGGAGCAAGTTTCCCTTTATGAGGTTTGTTAGCAGAACATCCATTGGGGCGGCCTCATTCCTATCAGTCAGTTGTTTGTTGTTTTTAAAGTCAAGTGGAAGCTTGCATTGTTCCAAACCATCAAGTATAAAAGCTATTTTACACTTGCTGTTGTTCCATACTTCTTGTTGAACATCACTAAAGTGACTGTTAAGCAACTCTTCCAAGCTTTGAACCTTTCCTGAATTTAGCTCACTGAACGTTAATGAAACAATCAAGTTTATGTTTTTGTTGGACTTTCCATTTGCCCAGTCAACCATAAACTTCTTAACTTGAAATGTTTTGCCAATACCAGCCAGTCCTTTGGTCAAAACTGTCCGTACTTCTTGCTTTGAACTTGAAGGAGTAAAAATATCATTGCAGCTCAACACTGGTGTTTCTTTATTCTCCTTGTTGACCATACATTTGATCTCGTAGAGTTCAGTGTCAGTGGCATCATTCTCTGATTTGAGATAAAAGAGAGAAATTTGTTACTTTTTAATTTTGGTTAGACATTATTTGATTTCTAAAAATTACAATAATTTTTACAAATGTATTGCAGATTCATTTAAAAATGTTCCCCCTGAGACGGTCCAGCACATAACTGCAGGGTGTGAGATGCTGGCAGGGAAACTGCGTACAATTCCACACTTGTAATCTTCTTTTTGTCCCATTAGTTTTTTGGGGTTTTTTTTTCAGGAATTAGGTTACAAATGTAAAACTATATTACCTTCTTTACTGGCATCATAAGGGTCATCCTCCAAAACATCAGTGGGTGCTGGAGAGACTGGTCTTTTTAAAACAGATTACAGTTGTTTACAGTTATAGTTTTTTCATTTTCCTTTTCTCGATTAATTTTTCAAAACTGGGTCACTAATATCAAACTACATTACCTTGAATGTTCATCACTGAAGTTAAGAAGATCAACCTTGGATCGGTTACTTAAGGAATTTAAAGAAACATTAGTGGGTGCTGGAGAGACTGGTCTTTTTAAAACAGATTACAGTTGTTTACAGTTATAGTTTTTGGATTTTCCTTTTCTTGATTATTTTTTTTAAACTAGGTTACTAATATCAAACTACATTACCTTGAATGTTCATCCCTGAAGTTAAGAAGATCAACCTTGGATTGGTCACTAATGGAAACATTAGTGGGTGCTGGAGAGACTGGTCTTTCTTTCCTTAAAGGGCTTTAAAACAGTTTAGAAAGTTATATTTTATTAGCTTGCAAGCTATCATTGCCACCTTCTGTGCTTCTAAACAGACATAGACAAGTCATCCATAATGAGTTCAAAATAATGATCATTTTTTAGCTTCTGTGCAAGTAGAAAGATACATACTGTACTGTACCTAAGTACTAGGGTCAGTGATACAGCAGCATATGGGGTGCCGAATGTAAAAGGAGCACCTATAACAAGCTTTCTCACATTTAACTAAATGACACAACATTCTCACATTTAGTTAAAAAAAAGTCTAAATGTAAATGTGTGTGTAAATGTTAAATTTAAATGTTAAATGTAAATGTTAAATGATCGCCGAGTACAAGACTGAATATTCATGAATGTGCAAGTAGACTCCACCCCTACCCTCAAACAGCGCTGGTCTCAGATCAGAGACAAGAACTCAAACACCTCCAACAGTGCGCGAAAACACCGCCCACATCTGATCTGGAAACTTTTGTTTTTAGCCTGGACGTAACTTCGGCTAGCTAGTATAGTAAGCTAACTAAAGCTAAAGAAATATTCTATTCAAACCTACTTAACTCCCCATTAATGGTGTTTACAACAGAACAGCAGTTTGAAGCGGAGCCTCAGCCCGCACACCCGCCGTTACAGCCCGTTCAATCTCCCCCAACGGGAGGGAGTCGGAGCTGGCGGCCATGATGGCTTCGACTTCAGGCTTCTCGCCAGTATTGTCGTCCACCGATCCAGAGTCAGGTGTGGGCGGAGCTATGAGTACTGTTTGAGGTGTTTGAGTCCGTGTTACTGATATGGAATCAACATTACAAGCGCTGTTTGAGGGTAGGTGGAGTCTACTTTTATTTATTTATTATTATTATTACATTTAACGCTTACATTTAACATTTAACATTTACATTTAAGATTTACATTTAAAATTTACATTTAACATTTAGATTTACATTTAAGATTTACATTTAACGTTTACATTTAGACTTTTGCACATTTAAATAAATATGAGAAAACATGTTGTGTCATTTAGGTAAATGTGAGAAAACTAGTTATAGGTGCTCCTTTTACATTCGGCACCCCATAGCTGCAGGGGGAGCTTCCGGCTAAAAAGTACTGCATGCGTGCGTGTGTGCATGCACGTGTGTGTGTGTCCTTGCTGTTACATTAAAGTGGGGCCCAAAATTCTTTTCAAACTTCGACTACTGATGTCAATTTCACTTCCTGTACGACATTTTATTGATGGATTACTCTAAAACTGTACAGTAAAAGTACTTGATATTTGCTGTGGCCATGAAGTACTAAGTAGAACTATAAAGGAATGGAGATGTACTAATTTGAGAGTCATAGGTCATAGTTCAGCCATTGAACAGTCAAGACTGTTTACTGTATGATCATTTATTAATGGATTACTCCAAAACTATACAGTAAAAGGCTTGGGAAATCCTAAGAAATTAAACATTTAAAGAATAAAAATAAAGAAATAAAATTAACATTTATAAAATGTTATAAAATAGAATTATTGTGACAGCTCGGCCCCTGAGCCACCTGGAGGTCACCTTTTTTCTGTTAAGTTTTGTTTCCTCTGTTATGATGCTACAAAACTATGGGCCTGTATTGTGTGTGTGTGTGTGTGTGTGTGTGTGTGTGTGTGTGTGTGTGTGTGTGTGTGTGTGTGTGTGTGTGTGTGTGTGTGTGTGTGTGTGTGTACACACGTCAGTATGTCTATGGTATCGGTGGTGCATTTGGGTCCTTCTTCCTCTTTTGCTTGTTTGGCCGGGGCACAGTTAAAATGGCCAATGGTTTAGTGTAGGGAACCATGTTAACCTGCTGGGCCTTGTGAGCCCTGTGTTTGTGTACGGAATCATTTTGTGAAATTTTTGATTAGATTTACTCTCTGTAACCTGAGGTGAGGAAGAAAGTTCTACTTACTCATCAAATGATGTGACCAGTCGCTCAGACATGTTGGCTTCAGAACCAGTCGTGCATGTTTTTCCCTCTTCGATTCAGTAGTTGTTCCTAGATCTTTAAATAAAGAGTTTGCCTTCCAGTGCCTACCCCACTCTACACCAGCACAGCTGTAGCAAAGTCTAGAACTAGATGCACATTAAACAGGTGGCGCCAGTCCTACCGGCAGTAGTTCTTCAGTCACATGTAGCTCACACAGGCGTTATGGAGCACTTTACTGGCACACTGTAACTGTCCTCCTTCCTGCCACAGCAAACCTCACTTTCACTTTTGCTTCACCTGCGCCTCCCCTCTCGTCTGACCGTTATGTTTCAGCCTGCAAACACAGTATAAGGAAATAGCTAATTGATAGCAGCGGTCCCCAAACGTTTTTTTCACATGTTGGTGCGGTGGATAGCACTGTCGCCTCACAGTAAGAAGGTTCTGGGTTCGACTCCCGGAGGCGGCCCTGGTGCCTTTCTGTGTGGAGTTTGCACGTTCTCCCCACGTGGGTTCTCTCCGGGTTCTCTGGCTTCCTCCCACAGTCCAAAGACGTGCATTAAGTTGATTGGCCTCTCTCCATTGCCCGTGAATGGTTGTATGTCTTTGTGTTGCCCTGCGATGGACTGGCGACCCATCCATCATGCCTCTCGCCCAGCTGGGTTTGGCTCCAGCACCCCCGCAACCCTGCATATGGGATTCAGCGGCTTGGAAAATGGATGGACGTGTTGTGCCAAAAAGTGACCTTTCGCTACAAGTTTTCTTGTGGTCGTAGTGATGTCACATCTTTTAGATTTTGTGTAAACGACCGAAATAATCATCATAATTCTCTTTCCAGCAATCATCGATCGTGACATGACGCTAGGACTCAGATCTACGACTCATTATTGCTGCAAATGGTTTGTTCTTCCACATTTTGTGTCTGATCGAAACTGCACGAGTGACCACCGTGTTGTTTTACTACTTTTAATATCTGTATGAGACCAGTTAAACCAGTAAGGTGCTTTCATGTTGCCAAAACGTGATTTTTAAAGCCAAAAGCTTTTGATCAGATGCTTAATTCTGCCTTATGTTAAATACATAAATACATACATACACTCCTGAAAGTAGCTGAAGCATTTAAAGCAAGGAAAGAGAATTAGGAGTTGTTTGAAGTTAAATATTTGCAGAAAGAGCTAAATCAATTCAGTTTGAAATTCAGAATTGAAAAAGATTTCCTAAAATTGAAGAACTGCTAAAAAATTAAGGAAGTGTGTAAAGGTTTGCTTAATTTGATGAAATATAGCTAAATAATATAAATATAAATAATTAGTCATATTTAACTAGTCAAATCCAGAAATCCAGTTTTAGATTGTTGCTTTTATTTTGAAAGGTTTTGGAGTAGGTGTGTGGAGAATTGCTAAATTGTAAAACAGTCTCATTAATTAGCAGTCATTACCCATCCATTGGCATAAAATGAGTAAAAAAGCTAGTACACTGAATTGGTGTTTTGGTGTGGAGGAGGCGCGTGTCCCTAAAGTTTAAAATAGTCTCAAGATATTTAACAGCTGAATGGAAGATTAATAGTTGAATAGTTGAAGAATGATTTGAAGTTGAAATGGTGTCTGTAGATTAAAGAAGACAAAGCTGACGAGTATTTGAAAATGGTTTTCCATTCATGTAAATGGGATAATTCTGCTAAATAAATAACTTGAAAAATATGAAAGATATTAAAAAGTTAAATGGTAGCCACCTTGTCCTTAAAAAAAAGCTGAACATTTTGATACTTGATTTACTCTGTCACACTGCCGTCTGTCACTTTTTGGCAACATGAACACAGCATCTTAATGGTTTAATTGGTCTCAAGCAGGTGTAGAAAGTGATAAGATGTACTGGGTGCTCATCAAATCTGTTAATAAAACCCAGCAGAGCTCTATAAACTTAAAATAAGGGAGAAAGAACCTTTCAGTAAACAGATATTGGCTTTAATCACTTTGTGGCAACATAACACCGGCATCCGGTTGGTTCTACTGGTCTTAGGCAGGAACAGACAAAGATCAGATGGACTGGATATTCATTACATCTGTAAAAATAACATTTTATATGTATTTAAAATAGCAGAATTAAGTGTCTGATCAAAAGCTTTGGCTCTAATCATCACGTTTTGGCAACATGAAAGCATCTTATTGGTTTAACTGGTCTCATGCAGATATTAAAAGTTATGGCTGTCTGAAAGCGGAATAAGCAGCTGTAGTTCTACACAAACCGAGCTAAACGCCTTAACGAGGCGGTGTGAGCTCACGCATGTGGCAAACAGTTTCTTGCAGACGGTCACTTTATTTCAATTTAATGTGTTAACGTGTTTCTTTTTACACCTGTACAATGTTTTACTATGACACTACAGTACATTTAACAGATCTGATGAGTGAAGGTCGGTGCAGCCGTGTTTTACGCTACATGTGATACTTTTGAAATTTGATTCTTGTGTTTTATATTACACTGAGAGATCAAAGGTTGTCTAGGTTTTTTAGATGCTCAATAAACTGTTCCCACCTTCTTCACGGCAAATGCCATAAAGCTGTGTTATTCAAACACAGCTACAGCAGTAGTATAGCAGGAATATGAACACAGGTCTTCTCCCTCTGCTGCTGCTGCTTCCACACCTTCCTGAAGTGATTCAGGGTCATGATGGTTGTTGGACGTTTGTCAATGCTGGATGCCATGAAAGCAGGGTGGTCACACATTTCTCCTGCAGCCTGCCATATATATATAATATAATATATAATATAATATACACTAACTTAGTGCAAAAAACACTGACTTATCTTATATCTGACATTCAAACTTAGTTTAGTGAGAGATGAGATGTTTATAAGGCAGAGAGTCCTTTTGTTACTGCCCGGTGCTTGTTAGCTGTAGAACAATACAGATAACGCAGCAGAGTCTCACACACATCAGAGTTCTACTTTACTGTTCAGACACCTGCAGGACAAAGCACCTGGACAGTTTCAGCTCCAACACGCTGACAGCTCTGGGTTTAGCGAGTCCAACGCTAAGCCGCGCCGTGAAATATTCTGCTGTGTGATGTTTTACTGCTGGTGTCTTGACTCCAAGGTGAGGGGGGATTTGGAAGGATTAGGGATGATGAACGCCCAGGGATTAAGGAGGGAATAGTCAACTCTGTCAGAAGTGCTTCTGTCTGAGGGGACACGTTGGATTTATCACCCTGAGGGGCATCTTACGCCCAGCAGAGTGAGGGAAATCGAAGTTTATCACCATCATAAGTTTATTTCATTGCTTTCTATGTGCAGGTATCTGGAAATTATACAGAAACAGTTCCCGGTGTTAGTGTTAGTGCTGAGTTCACAGGCCAGAGACTGTGAGTGACTGACGAGATAGGTTTAATTCAGCAGGAAGTGTAATTACACGATATCTGTGCTGACCTCCATCACTCCCCGTCATGCGTTTCTACTTTTTCACTGCCATCATCCGTCTTACTGTCCGCATGCTCTCATGCTCGCTAATGATCGCTGTCCTGTCTCTCTTTCATCAACAGTTAACCCCCCCCCCCCCATCGCCCCCATCAGCTCCTCTCTCCCCCGTCTCCAGCGGTGAAAGATGACCCTGAGCGATGGCTCTGCTGTTATCTTCTCCATAGGTGGATCACTGGTATGACTGACGGGGGTGGTGTGAATATTCAGCAACAAAGCGGCCCTTCACTGTGGGATTAGGGCCTCGGATGATGGTACATCACCCTCACATTCCACAGAGACTCACCTGACCCCTGCACGCACCACTGCAACACAACGGAGCATGAAGCGGCTCCTTAGATGACGCTCCACATATTTTCCGAGTTTGGCCACGAAAACATAGCGAGTGTCAGAAAGGTCTGATGCTAAGATATATTCTAAGTAAATAATTGGCTTTCATTCACCAGTTGAAACGACTCGTTGTGATGAATGCATCTGTTCCTGAGCTCAAGGCACATGAAGAGCTCTTCACAACCTTTCAGACAGTGAGTGTGAATGGCTGACTGTATCTGTGGGCCCGTGATGGACGGGTGACCTGGACAAGGTGAACCCGCCTCTCGTCCCATGACGACTGGGACGGGATCCAGCACTGAATGGCCCTCATGAGGATGAAGCGGTTCATTATGAAAGAGTGGGTGGAAAAAAACAGATGTGACAACAAACGTAAGGACTCAACATTAAGAATTGGCTATTGGAACGTCAAAGTCCAGCTTCTCCTGAGTCCAAACACTTTTCTTCTACTAAGATGCTTCACTCCATCATTGTGTGAGTGTGATTGGGTGAAGAATGATGTGAATGTGAAAGTAATATACTGACTTAGACTTTGCTCCACAGTTACTCCTTTATGGTTTATTTTATGTACCAAAGGCATAAAAATCCTCCACTGGGTTCAAGGACGACCCGTGTCTCACCTGTTTGACCGGGTTTATAGCAGCGCAACATGACACTGATTCTCTGGCGATTCACCACACGATGCTGCCTGGGATCAGCTGTTGTGGCTGCGGTGCAACGCTAACGTGACGGTTTCCTCCTTTCTTGTTTCCCACCAGAACTTCCTGCTTCCTTGCTGTACGCGGCCCGTGTCCCGTGACCGGCTCCGGCTCCTGCTCCTGCTCGGCTCGGCCCGTTCTCCTTTAGTTGTACGCGTGTCCGTGGGGAGCTGTTCCCAAGTGTTTTCAAGTGGTTTGAGTGTCTAAGTGTTTCCAGTGGAAGAATTTAACCTTTGACCTCTGAAGGAAAGTGCTTTTCATTCATCAGCACCAAACTGGACGCGCGCTCATACAGTCATAAGCAGAAACACTAATAAGGACATGTGGGAATACTACACACACACTGTGAGTTACAGGTTGCCATGATGATTCATGAGGACACGGTGGGCGATCATTGCCCCCAAGTCCTGCCTCTGACCTTTGACCCCTCCAGTGGCAGAAAAGCCGTTTGCTGCTCCCTCTGAGGGGTCGGACCCGTACAGTCGTCTGTGCCGTCTCTTCTTTCTAGTCGGTCCAGAACACTGCTCCTCACCCTCCTCTCACCTTTGCTCTTTGCCTCCTGCAGATTCCTTTGTGCCATTTTTCTTTACCTTCACCAGAGCCTGAGACGGCGAAACTTATGAAAAGCACAGCTGCTCGTTTACAAACGGGAATGTTTAATTTCCTGCATTTGCCCGTTTTACGATGCTGATGGATGAACTGAGCGAACGCCCAAAGCTTCGCCACCTTTTTCTGGCTTGAACTTTGTTTTAACTGGAACCTTTAATTTATTTATATCTGTGAATTCCAATAAAATTATTGTTTTAGTTTGACTGTGTTAAATAATTTGAATTACTCAAAGATTTGACAGTTCAAAACTCAAAATGAAGCAGCTCATCAGTCTCCGTTTACCTTTAATTGGTACCAGATGACTTTTTGTATTACTGATACTCTTACTTGAGTAAAAGGCGACCAGTATCCTCTCCCACATTAACATTGCCTTGATAAACACACAACAGGCAGCTAAAAGTAAAACTACAGAAAACCTAAACATTTACAGTGCATGGATTTAAGCTGCAGACGCAGTATAATTTCTCCACTCTGACATATAGTGTGTGTGTCGTTCTTCACCAGACCTTGGCGTAGTTTCTGCTCAGCCTCTATTTCCCTGTTGCCTCTGCTTTTCTGGCTCGTCTATAAACCTGGCCTCAGTTTGTCCAGTGGCTCCCTCCACAGCTCCCACACCTGCTCCCTGCTGGCTGATCACCTCCCTGTCTGATCCCCAGCCCGCTGTCTGTCTAGCTTGTGCAGTGCCTGGTGATTTTTCCTGGTAATTTAAAAAAAATGAATGCCTTCCTCTGACATCATCATGGAAACATTTAAAACAAAACCAGCCACTTGAACAGTTCCTCTGGATTGATTTATGATCAGTATCAGACCAGATACCAAACATGTTTCCTTCCCTCCTCCTCATCAATATGTTTTGTCTTTCCTCAAGTTAATCTCCTCCCAACATGTATTGAAGTAATTTGTCCACTTGTTTCGTAACAATAACATAATTATCCACTCATATACACAAATACGTTTCCCTCCTGGCTGTTTCCTGTTCTCTGTTCTTTCTAGGGAGCACATTTCACCTGTACGACGCCAGCTCTGTCTCATATCTAATCTCCAATAACTATTAGCAGCTGAAGCCAGGGAGAAAAAAATGAATACGAGAGGGATGAAAGAAAAGACTAAACAACATGAAGCTCAGTAACTTTGTGTTCTTCTTCCATCATCATTTCAAAGGGGTTTCTTTTAAATTCCCTTTCTTAGATTTTTGCCCTCTCTAAACACGACGCCGTCCATGAAATGTAAACTAGATAAATAAACTCATCAGTCATTAATTACACTCATAGCTCCTCCTCAAACATATCAGCCCCCCCCCCCTCACCCGCGCTCGTGCTCAGATGTGTGTTTCTCATTCTTTACACATGATTAGGTTACAGGTAGAGTCCCAGTCCCAACACCTGCGCACTCTCAAACACACAATATGGGCTCTTTCTCTTCCTTGCAGCCTCTCAGGCAGCTCCGTGCCCAACACTCGGATGTTGAAAGGTCATGTCATGAGTCTGTGGTACAACAGGATTTGCATGTTACAGTTCAGGCTTTTAAATCTGACTCATATTTGTCTATTTTTAACTTCACTCTGAATGAAAATACACATTATCAAGCACTTTTTGTTTTGTTTAATCACATGGACAGCGAAATATGCAATACCTGCTGTGTTACATAAAAATAGAAACTGTGTGCTTTGCACAGTGTGAGAACTTGTTTGCATACGTCTCATCATGAGAAGTGATGACTGTGTTGAAAGTGTTTCTTACTGTGACAGGCTGGGCCACTTTTAGAGAAGCGAGGGTGTGAAAAATAGGCAGCTTCGCTACTTAACGCTAATGGACTCATCTATTACGGTCCCGTGAAAACAGTCTAAGTGGGGGAACATTAGCAACAGTGGCCTCTCGGTGGATGTGTGTGTGTGTGAGGGGGGGTGTAAAACTAGATTAGGTTTACTTTAAGAGAAGATATAGGTGTTGATGTAATAACCTCTGTATGTGTGTGTGTGTATGTGTTGTACAGAGATTAATGAGGCTGCAGTTATTCTGTTGTTTCCCATTATTAAAGAAGCCGTTTACAGGCTGTTCTGCTACACAAACACCCATATTTGCTCAGAAAACAATATTAAAGTAGCAGACGATGAAAGATTTGAGTTGTAGCTGATATTTTTGTTTCTTTTTTTTTTTTTTTTTTGCTTTTTGTAGATGAACAGAAAATTGCCCGGCTGAGTTTGTTTTGCATTTCCCTACACTGAATTAATTGTGTTTGTGTTATCTGAACGGCGCAGCCATGAAGTCAGTTACATGTTTGCCTTACTGTAGCACAACGTGCAGTACTTACAACAACACACATGCACCGCAAACAAGCTAGCTGCTAATTCCTCACGAGCACCAATCGCACATAATAACACAAGTATTTGGGACGAGTGTTGCAGAAGGGTCAACGCACTGAGCCCCATTCAGCGAGTCTCCTCTTCCACTTCTTATGCAAGACTAATCTTCTATAATCATTTCCAGACAGTTGTGGGCAAAAGCAACACAGTGGAGCAGATGGGGCAGAATTCAGGAGGGTCGTGCGTATGTTGTCTTTGGTCATCATCGTTTGCGGGTGCATGTATCAGTACACGGGCGTGTCTGAAGAATGAATTCTTGATCATCGAGTGTTGAGAAAGAAAACCTGGAAAGAACTGCAGAGGGAAAAGTTATGACCTTTGAGACAAGGAAGACAAAATGGGAGGAAAATAAGATGAAGCTGTTCATCCAGCTGTAAACTTTAGTGTCAGTTGAGCAACATAACAAATGCACATGAATCAGTATGTCAATTGAGAAAAAAATCTCTCTGATTATTTCTCATTTTGTGTGTGAATGAACTTTGACCCCTCTAACTGGGTGAGTCATCATAAAAAAGTTCTGTTTCATCCAAACTTTTCCCCTTTAACCTTTGGTCTGGGATCATGGATATCAAATCATTAAAAATTAACAGGAATTCATTGAGTCGTATATTATAATTCAGAAGGAGGTCTGTACACCTAAAGGTGAAAAAACGCCCCCAACAAACCAAAGACTGGTTTTCATGCTAGGTTTCTGTCATAAAGGAGGTACAGACAGACTCCCAGCATCATTCCACTGCCTGTGCTGCCCCCTGCTGGCTCATAAAGGAACAACCTGAAGGACAGAGAGGCGAGCTTAGCTCCTGTCAGGATCATCCAGTATCATCATGATTGAAACTAATAAAACTTGTATAAGAAGATAAAACGGAAACTGACGACATTTTTAGAAGTTTGTACAAATTCAAAGAAATAAAGACCCACTTTAGCAGCAAAGGATTTCACAGTTTTTCTCGATTCCTTAAACACATTTCGTGAAAATATCCCTCACAACAGTAAACACAAAATCTGGAACATCTCACCAAATTCCCTAAACATCTTATTTTCAGGTCAATATTAAATTTTGCACTGAAAACCCTTCACTCCAGCTGCAAAACCAAACTTCACTCGCAAGCCCTCAAACATACACACACACTACAACATAGTCTTACACACTGGTGCTAAAGGTTTAATGCAATTTTACCAAAACTGTAGCAAAATCTGTAAGTCTCCTCCTCTAAAAACTTGAACATAAAAACACAATGCATATATTGGGACAATTTTATTTATTCATGCACTTTCTTCCTACGCAGGCAGAAACATTGTTGGCGACTCTATCTCTCCAGCACCTTTGTGTGGCGGAGCGGCTGAGGTAGGAAGGTTTGTCCTACACACTCCGTCCAAAGAGTGATCGAAACCAGGTTCCATTACACAAAGCTCCTTTATTCTGTGCTTGCTCTGTGTCAGCAAAGTGCAAAGCATCCATAACAGTGTCCAGGAAAATATGCAGCAGAGCGTTCAGGAACTCACAGCAGTGACTAAAGCAGCACAAGTAGTGTTTTCTATCTGTTAAGAATCCCCCCTCTTTAAAGAATCGGATTAATGTATTAAATTTGGATGCTTATTGATGCAACTTGGTAATTGTTTGACAATCAAGTTTAAGCTGTCTTGACTTTTCTTGACTTGACTTGTCATTTCTAAATGAGCACTTGGTGTAGGAGCTGAGAAATGCAGTGATTTGTGTGTTGAGTTCACCACATTTGACTCGTGTCAGAGCAGAGAATAGTGTTTATAGTTCACAAAAATGGGTGTAGTAAAAACGGTGTTATGGTATTGAAATTGTAGTCCAGCAGGTGGCGGTGTGCGCCTTTTATTGGGTTTCACTCCGTCAATAAACAAAACGAAGAAGAAGCCGCTCGGCGACGCTGCAGTGATGGACACTGGATATTTGGCGTAGTTGTAAGTACAGGAAAACAACAGCTGATGTGTTCTGTTTGCCTCATAAACAGGGTTATATTATTATTGCTGTTCTCCCAATATTTATCTTGCTAATTAAGGATATTGGAGTTATGTTAGCTTAAATCACGTTTAATATAGGACATGATTAAGCGTCTGGATTGTCAACAGCTAAAGCTACTGAGCTTTTCTATGATCTGCTGCCGCTCAGGACATGACCACATTTAAACACATGTAATATTAAGTTAATATAAAAGTACATACCTGGTTGTCTGTTTTTCCTTTCATTGTACAGAACAACGAGGGCTCTTCACCCATCACTGCTCCGCTTTCATCCTCAAACACGTCATAGGAAAAGTAGGGAATTAAATCCCAGCCACAGAAGCATCTGCTCTTATTTGGGATTGTCTGTCAGCTGTAAATAGGACTCCACCACCTTCACGTCCACAATGAGCGAGTTAACAGACTTTCACAGAGGTCAAATCGTTGGTGCCCAGCTGTCAGGGCTGTCTGTCAGACAGACTGCTCAGTTATGTGATGTGTCGAGTCGAACTGTCCTCAAAGTCATGAGTGTTTACAACAAACAAGAACACACCGGGCCAACCAAGAAGACCAAGCCCAAAACAAGACCATTAAAATCTGCAGCGAATAGAAAAGCTGCCACTGAGAAACCAGCATCTGATTCTAAGGTCCAGACACAAAACTCTTCTGAGGAGAGCAAACCACCGGAATCCCAGACCGCAGAGAAGGAGTAACGAGTTCTGGAGACTTTTGATCACATTTCAGCTGGTTAATGGTTGCATAAAGCCACAGTATGCCTTCATTTATTGTTTAAGTTCAAGTTTCAGCTACAGTAGATCTACATTATAAGCCTATTATTCCTATTCTAAGAAGTTTATATTTACAGATTTTTTTTCTTTACCTGGAATATGAGTTTCAAGCTCAAGTAATTTTACTCAGTTTAAACATGTGAAATATGTGTTTATGTACAGCTGTCAAATGTGATGTCCTATAGAACTCCAGCATTTAAACATGTATACAATAAAACCATAAACTGTGTCATCTATAGAAGAAACAGAAAAATGGGATGGTAGAGAAAAATAAGTGCTTAACAGTACTCAATTTAAATTGTGTTTTAAGTTGATGACTATAATGTAATAGATTCGTTGATTATCAATTACATTAGTAAATAGTAACAGACAATTTTTTCTAATTAAAGCCAGTATTTGTTAATTTGAAAATAAAAGTAGGGTTGGGAAAAATGCAGAGATGTAAAGGTATTAGTGAGATGTTTACATTCATACAAATGTGTTGTCATTTTGTATTTACAACAGTAGCATTGGTTCCTAGATGCTGTGTGGTTTTCCACAAAAGTTTTTCATTTTGTGGTTTACATGTAGATATTGTGATGTTTATGTAAACTGTTGAGAATTTGTCTCGATATTTTCTAATATTTATGCTGAATATTTAGGAAACAATAAATAGAGCAGTGTATTATTAGTTCAGTAAAAAACACATAATAGTGTACACACAATAAAATGTTTAAAATTCAAGCTGAACTTGTTAAAATTCTTTCACAGTATCTGATGGGTTGAGTTCCACAGGAGTCATATTTTCAGATTGTAGCAGCATCTCTTGTGTTAAACTGTAATTTTCACTACAGCTTGTTTTATAAAAAAAATAAAATGAAATGTTAATGTTACATTTGTTAAGATAGTAAAATTTGTTGCAATTATCTGTATAAGGATTGATGATTCCATCCCTCTACAATTTGTAAGATGACTGCAAAATTACAGTACGAATAAAATACTATCTATTCTAGATGATTAATACCTTTTGTTACAGGTTTCATGAAAATTAGAAATCGCAGAATGTATTACAAACACGTCAAGATCTAGCGCATTATGAAACTTCAGTTCTATTAGTTAATTATATTTAGATATATTTGCTATTATTTATTTATATTATGATATATATTATTATTGTTGTTGTTCATATAAAAATGATTAGTATCACGTGTAAAAATTCTATCACTGTGTTTTAACAAGCAAATGATCAAAATCTATATCAAGTTGTGAAAAGTCTGCGCCTGTGCGACTAGACGTGACCCGGAAGTGCAGCGGCGATTGTAAACACAGCTGTGAACGCTGTGTTCAGTTTCAGAAAGATGGTGTACGTGTCCAACGGTGGGTGGTTTCTTTTTAGAATACAGCTTTATTGTAGTTATTTTGTGTGTCGTACCTTGGTTGAAACACATGGCTTCATTAAAAATAGTATTATTTTAATACACGTTTAAACTATACTATATAGCATGTTAGCTACGCTAAGCTAATCGTGTCTGCGCAACGAAAGGAAACGCGTCAAACAACGCGTATACGTGTTAAAAAGTGTTCATTGCTTAATTTTAACGTTTGTGGATCCATGGCTTTATATTAACAATTTGGTGATTTCGAACACACAGGCTGATAAGGTTGAACCACATGGTTTTCTGTCACATCAGCTGTCCCGTTAGCATGACAGGGTGGTTTTGTCCCTTTCAGGTCGGGTCCTGGACAGCAGAAGCCAGTCTCCATGGCGACTGTCCCTTCTGGTTGATCTTTTCTGGGGAGCCGTGGAGTTTATCGGATTGTTGTAAGTGAACCAGACACAGACAGAATCAAGTAAATCGCCATATGAAGCAAAATAGATGTGTTTTTTAAAGGTTTCTAAGCATTTGTAATTGCAATACTTCTTTTGCAATATTATTTTTTAATTCAAAAACGAGCAGTGACTCAAATGTCTCCATTGTTAAAAAATATTTATATATATATGTGTGTGTGTGTGTGTGTGTGTGTGTGTGTGTGTGTGTGTGTAATTGTTACAATCCAATTATTAGTCCTACATTTGAAAATGGTGGAAAACTAGATAGAAGCATGGCCAAATAATTGGCTCTGATAGTTGCAGTGGTGCTTTGAGTTTAATGTTAGTGTCCCTATGCTCACGTTAACACGTTCAACATGCTGCTGTTTAGTGGTTGTAATCTTAATGTTAATCAACTTATTCAGCATGCCAATGTTTGGAAATAAGGTTTGTTTCTAAGTCTGAGCTGATAAACTGGAAACGCTTTTGGTTACGTTGTTGGTCTTCTTTGTTCTCTTCCAGTTTTAGGACTATGTTTAATCCTGACATGACAAAAGGTGGAACCAGTAGTTCATCTCGCTTCTCTGATGGCAGAGGGTAAGTCCCTGGGACAGTCATTTCCTAGCTCTTGGAGGCACTGGGTACATGCTGTACATTTGCATAAGTTATATATTAAGATTCAATGTCTTGTTTAGTTGCATATTGATTGTAAAGCCATATATTTACTATATACCAATATATTGTTACTCATTACATTTAAGTGAATTGCAACTTCATGCATTTCAGAAAAGATGTTGGTTTTCATTTATATTATATTACATTATGTCAATTCCTTGTTCTTTGGTGGAAAATATATTTTACATAGACAAAAAAAAGTGAACAACCTGTTGACTGATAACACTGTACATTATTGTATGTTGCAGTCCTCCAGGTCCCCCTGGTGGAAGGAGGAGGATGGGAAGAATAACCCACGGTGGAGGTCCTAATGCACCACCAATGGGTGGAGGAGGATGAGGAAGGTAGGAAATAATCAGATGAGCTTGTGATTTTTGTCAGCTAGAGTTTTAGTTATTTAGTTTACAGGTTCGGTATGGTACAGGATGTAAAAAAAGATAAAAGATATTTGAACCTGATGTAAATACATAATTATTTACTGTGTAATTTTCACTTCACTCTAGGTAAATGCCTACACTGTTTGTGTAGGCGTGGGGCCTGGCACAGTGTTTATTTGCTTGGACCTTGTGTACAGACGGTAATATCACAGTGCTGAAGCCCCAGTCATCAGCTGCTGCTGCCGCCATGAGCAGTTTCTTGACGCCTTTCTGGGAATTCCTGCACATAGGGGCCAGAAAGGCTGATTATGCAGCTACCTGAATCATATCTTCCTTTCTTCCAACCTCCCTCCCTCCCTCCCTCCTACACTGGTCTGCTAGAGAAATGTGTACTTATGACCTCTGCTATGGACAACCTACCTTGGAAATTTAAATATTTAGTTTGTCTGTATTTTGTATTTTTCAGCTTGAATTAAAAGTTGCACTTTTAAAATATAGTCTAGTTATTGTCTCCTTTTAATGACACAACTTCTCTGTATTTACAACTACTCACTTTTGACACCAACATATCACCATAGTTACATAATTTACTGTATAGGAGAATCAAAAATGCTGATTACAGGACCTGTAAGAGATGTGTTTCAAAAGGAGATGGAAAAAAAGGAAATTTATTTACACAATTCCAGACGTCAGTGAACAAAGGAGTAATATTTGCAGCTTAGTAACCGAAAGTAACTTCTGCATTATACACTTTTTGAAACTAACTTGACATCAGCAACATCTGAGCTTTTGATGTATAAAAATGGCCAACACAAAACTGAAACTAGGTGATAATTTCTGTTCTTGAAGTAATGCAGTAAGATTTCAGACTGACTTCAAACAGAAGACACAAAACTCGTGTTTTACCAACTGTAAGCACTTCTTGTGTATCTGGTTTAAGGTGGTGGATTGATTTCATGGGCTCTTGTTTTAGTTTCGTGTATAATCAGTTCAGCATCACCAGACGAAGGCAGCTCGCTCACGGAGCATTCGGACACCAAAACGCTGCCACTCCCTCTGATGGATCCACATCTCCTGGGTGGTATCCAGACACGCCAGCACTGCTCCCCCCTTCCATGATATCAGACGGGGGTCCATGTCCTTGAGCACATTGATATTTAGTGTTTTATAACAGCTGTGTGTATAGTGCTGTTTCTTCCTCTCTGAACTATAATGTACTCTATCTGTATTAGTAAAAATGACAGCTAAAGTCCCGTTAATTTGCCCTGTGCTATAACTATATACAACATATACCAGGTTACCTTTGGTCGTGTGATAACCTCCACATTGTCTACGAGTCTTCTGAAGGAGGGCGGCATCTTGTTGATGATGCGGTGAAGCAGGAACTCCTGGGCGCCATGAAACATGAGCCCTCCTCCAACGATCAGAATGGAGCTGTACATCTTTCGTTTAGTTTCATCTGAAGCTGTCCAAAAACAAGAGAGAAAGATAAAACAGGGCTGTCCCAGCACTGTGAAATATCTTTCTTCAGGTTATCCTCTTTTCTTCCTTACCACAGCAGTCGATACTGTGCAGAATTGCCTTATCCAGTCCCAATGCTTTGCTCTCAAATTGGCTCATGATGGCGGCCTTTCTAGAGAGATGAGCAGAAGGGGGCTCCTCCACTTCTCCTGTGCCCATTAGGCACTCGCCCTGAGCAGATCCAAGATCCATCTCAGCCTGCGTTCCCCCTCCAGCGCTGCCGCTGCCACATCCCCTGGGCAAATCTGAGAGCTCTCCTATGCCTCCCTGACTGCTCATCTCACCATCCAAACCTCCACCGGGTCTGGAAATAGGCTTCCGGTCTACAGCAGTTTTGGAGGACTGTTGGAAAAAATGAGAATAAGCAAAAAACAGACAAAATAGACGTGTGTTGAAAGTGTGAGTGTGCTACCTGGTCCTGTTTGTTCTGTGTGGCCAGCAGATAGTGTTCATTGTGAGGATCTTCTGAATCGCCTTGGGAACGGTACTGAATTGATGACATCTTTTGGCCTACAACGCCAAATGTGGTGGGGTAGAAAAGACCCATGGGTGCCTAACAGACCGACACACAAAACAAAGTATGACGAGAAGCAGAGAAACAAACAGAACCAGAAAAGAACTGTTGTTCTCCCACTGATGTTGGACACAAATTTCAGTAGCAGAATGAGCTTTGTTTTCGCCATTGTTTAAACTATATACCTGTAATTTTTCATCCCCTAGTCGAATTTGATAGAGAAGAGCTGGGGCTTCGGGGAAACGTGTCTGAAATTCATGGTCCTGTAGTCCTGATATGTCCTGTTCAGAATCGGTTAAACAGAGACATACTGGGGAATTCATGCCTCACTGTACTCCAGCAAACCTTGTAATTACACCGCACTCCACGCATGACTCGCAGAAACAACTAACCTGGTCTAAGTGGCAGAAGGTCTCTTTCAGATGCTGCAGTAGCTGACAGTCCAGTCTGGAGGAGAGCTGACAGTTCCTGTAAGGAAAACCTGCCCTCTGCAGGAGCCAGAAGTAAGTGCGGGTCACATCTGAACCACCGTATGCCAAACACAGCCTGCGAGGGACAAATAAAACTGTCATGGTTATCCAGATGCTAAATGTTGATGTAAAAGCAAAATGTCAGCTGAATCTACAAGAACTTGATTTTTTATTTATTTATAAAATGGAGCCATCATCTCTGCTCTGAAATACATACAAATACACAATGCAGATCAAATATGGGCTGACCTGGAGTTCCGATGAGACACTCCATCTTCGACGCAGCAGAGACTGGTCTTCTGGTCTCCTACATCCACGACACAAGCACTGCTTAACCCACTACCAAACGTGGCACACACAGACTCCTGATGCACAATGATTGCTACACACACACAAAACAGGGAGGAAGGTCAGATGCATGCAAGTAGTAGTATGTCTATATTTTGTAATGCCATACATGTATGTGTGCAATACCTGAAAAGCCCATATTAAGCAGCAGCATGTTGACAACTTCCTTTATATGCTGTCTGTTGTAGATGTCTGGGACCAGTAAGATACATCTGTAATACTGGAAACCAGTACAATAATTAAGCATTAATAGGTGCATTCTTCTTCATATTTGAGGAATCATATTTAGTGCTGAGTGAGGCTTACTGGTTCATCTTCTTTAGTTTTGCATTTGAATAACTTTACATATGAAACATTTAATAAGAAATAACAATATTACTAACATAGCAATTGCAGCAGGTACTTCTACCTTTAAATCTTTGAGAGGAATGTCAAGATGCTTTTGCAAGACGTTACTCCAGATTGTCTCAAGGTCAGCGAGGACAGCGGTCAATGAGCCCCCAGGACCTGAGTGCACGTTGAGCTGACCCGTGACTATGGGCCAGTGTATATTGTACGAGTCAGATGGATTCACATAAAGAGCCTGTGCAATGAAAACGTGGAGCACAGAAAAAAAAGAAAACATTATTAAAAAGAAACCACAACAACTTGACAACTTACTTAAAAACCTAACTAACCTCTTCTCCAACCAGATAAGGAGGATGGTGTGTTGTGTTGGTCCACTTTACCCTGGAGCTGCTGTCTAGCACTGCTGGACGGATCTGACAGTTATACGCTCTGGCCTAAACACACAATGACAGAACATTTTACATTATGCACTGTGTTATTCAATATTGTAATTGTTTCTTTTGTTTCATAACACACACCTGTTCAGCAGATGCAGGCGTCCTCCTCACTCCATTTGACATTTTCTTAGACCAGATGGCCTGATCAATCATTTTAAGGCCATTCTGCCGCTGCTCGTTACTCTCTGATTTCTGTTGAATGGAAAAAAAATGCCACAACCATAAAAATGGGCCCCCAGAACTGAGGAGTAAAAGCCATTTTAAATACAGTTGCATACATTTAGACCCTCTCTCAACAGCCAGGCATCTTCATATCGTAACTGCCCGCTTTGCTTGTGTCTTCGAGCAATCACATGTGGCACAGTCACTGGAAGAGTGTCTGTCGCTCGGCCAATGCGGAGTGTTCTTGAACCAGGGTGGATGACAATTACGAAGTTGCTCTGAATTTGCTGAAAAAGATAAATCATACAAGTAAGTTGTCAGAATAGAGACAAGCAACAATCTAAATCAGCTTCGTCCAGAGAAGAGAGTCTCAAGTTTTGAAACCTGCAGGAGGCATTTGTTGCACATTTGAAAGCAACGGGACGTGGCACATGACAGACTTTGTTTTTATATTTTCTTGTACAGTTAATGCTGTTGATATTCTATCCTGTTTCACCTGTTGTTTTGTTCAATCTCTCAACAGAAGAATGTCCTCCTTGTGGGATATCTTATCATATCTTACTCAAGTCAGTTCAAGCAAAATGTGTGAAGTCGTGAACACCTAAAATGGTTATTTGATCAAACCTAATTTCCACATCGACAGAACCTATCGCTCTCTCTCTTCACTAAACTAAAACTGCCCTGTCTAAAGCAATAAGGAGCCAAAGTAACGGACATAAAATGTCAAGTATATAGGAGTAGCTTGATTCACGTGGAAGCTAAATGTGTATAATTAAATAACTGTATTATATGACTGCACATCAGACGACAGCAGAACCGTTGACTACACCGTCCAGCTCACCTCCTGCTGAGGCTCCGGGATGGCTGGAGGAGCGATGGGTCGCTTCACGCCGCGTTGTTGTTCCTTCTCTTTCTCCTTCTCTCGGTCTTTGTCTTTCTCCTTCCCGTTGTCCTGCTCCTTCTCTGCCTGGGTCATGGTCACGCTAATTTTAACGAAGATACAAAACAAAAAGTTGCAGCCTTCTGATGCACTTTGACTCCTCGCAACACGATCGGGCACTTTGCTTTTACATGAAAGTTGCTAGAGCGGTTGATTCTACTTCCGTGTTTAGTCACGTGATGCGACAGTACGCTTCCTATTTGTCGAGTTATTCTGTGTAAGTTTTAGACTGAGAACCTTCTATCACTCCAAAGACACACTGAGACACACAAATATAAAAAAAGTATTATAATACTTTCAATGGCTATATAGTATATAGTAGCAATATAATATTGATGGTGTACCCCGGCGTTCATCAGTGTCTTACAGGAAAACTTCACCAATTTTCAATGGGGATTGACCAAAAAACATGTCGAGTAGTATTTAAGAATAAAGGGACACTAAGCTTTCTCTATAATATCTACAAATAGAAATTATCATTTATTCCTATGCATGGAGTTGCCAGGGCAACTGAAGATGACGTCAAACATGTCATTCTCATTTTTTGTGTGAAGTTTGAGAACAGTGACGAGCTGCTACTTGTGTGTTTTGGTATAGCGCTAGCTTACGCTTACGCTGCTAACGTTAGCTTCTGCGTTAACTTGGCTAGTACCCCAATACTAATAAAATAATTAATTTAATCCTTTTGTAGGTAATATCGGCCGGCTGCTTATCGTCACAGACACTCTTGGTAGCGACGACAGTCTTGTTTTTCCAGCCACTAACAGCAGACGAAGAACAAAAGAGGGTTTTGGCTAAATGACGAATCTGTGGCTTTCTAACAACTGTCTGCTTTGATTCAGAATAAAAGGCTGCTAAATATAGGAACAATGTCTTTATTCAAACACACAAATGTAACGCAATTTCCGAACGCTTGTCTGTAAACCGGAGGAGTAACAGGATCAGGTCGGTCCAAACACAGCAGGTCCGGAGGTTCATCAGAGCCCAGTGTCCAGTTTCTTTAGACACTGACCATCAATAGTAAACGTTTTTACACATTGGCTAATAAAATGTTCAATATTTATAACACAACTTGCTTTTCGGTGGCGAGGAATCCCTTTAAGAAACATACAGAGTGTAAAGACAACAACAATTGCCAGGATGTGCCTTAAGCACATTTCTTTCATCAGTGGAAAAACCTAACTACGTATGTAGTTATGTTTGCAGACGTATGTCTACAAACGTAACTTTTGTGTTATGGCAAACACACCACAGTCTCCATGGTTTCTGTAACTAGTAAGTATAGGTCTTTATCAAACAATATCATACATACATTTCGCCAAACAACCACAATGGAAGAATAACCACTTTATCAAATCGATCTTGTTCATAAACCTTTTCATGTCAAATGTTCAAACAGATATGATAGATTTCAGTGGTTCCATCTCACTGGAAATGCTTGGCTGATGTCTGATTAGTTTATTTACAGCTTCTCCTAACTTCACTGTAGTCCTTTCATTGTAGGAAATCCCAGGTTTGAAAAGCACATCTAATATCTTTTTGTTGTCCTGCCTCTGAGAGTGAAGACTCTTGCAAAGGCTGTTCAAGCCTCCCATCAAACAAAAGGTTTTGCAGACTTTGAGTTGCGGCGGCAGGCTGCTCCTGTCCTGGCGCTCGCCCAGCCGCACCACCCAGAACTTTGCGAGCCCACTGGAGCTCTTTGCGTGACTCGCCACTATGTTGAGAATCAGGGAGTAAAGGTCGTGAGTTGCAGCCGGGATGGAGGGTCGGAGGAAACTGTTGTTGCTAGGCGACAGGCTGGTCGGCGGAGCGTGCTGAGAGAAGAGAAATAGAGATGTGCTTTTGGCAAATGACAGAATATTTTTTTCATTCATCACTTGTTTATTACCAGGTTTCTGCAGCCAAATAATTTTTCTAGGTTTGAGTGTGGGGGTATGTGTATAAAATGTATCACTAAAACTGATTAAAACATTGATTATTAATCATTTCCATCTCCTTCAGAAAAGAATCCACCAACTGGGTGACATCTTATTCCCAACCAAATGCATTTTTATATCCCTTCTAGTCAGACAGCAAGGAATAGCTGCTTCCAGTGTTTACCTGTGGGCAGACAATGAGGACTCGGTCTGCGGCCTCTACTTGTTCCACCAGCCAACGCATGGGCCCGAGCTCTGCAATTTTCCCTTGTTGCCACATGTCGACAGCAACGCTACAGCCACCGTGCCACTGCAGAAACTCAGCCAGGGCGAGCACAGCCTGCTGAAAGGCCGAGTTCTCAGCCGAGTGCACCACGAGAACAGGGACAGGAACCACGGCAGGTGTCGTTAGGGTTTTAAAACCCAGTGATTTGGAAAAGGTGGCACTGTTTTTGTCTGGGGAGCAAGAAGATATTTTTAAAAAGAGGTTTTCAATGTTTTTTCTCAAGCAGCATGTAAAACATTTTGTGTTGTAATTTCTAAACGGCTTTAAATCACCCTGCAAATCAAAGGTGAAGTGTCCTTCAGTTAGAAATAAAAAGGTATTTAGTCCACTACTCTAAGCAAAAATTTTCCCATTTCTGATGTTCCACTCAATATATGTTTAAAAATGACTTACATATGAGGTAACAGGTGGACAGCATCAGCAAACCAGCCAGTCCTCCAAAGATGACAACAATGACATGATCTGCTCTCCAAGCTGCACAAACCAACAGACACGTGGAACACATTTTTTACTGCACATCATGTAAGTTCAAGTTTCGTCTGACTTTAAGGTTTGAGTACTTACAGTAGACTGCTCTAAGTAGCAGTGAGGTCTTACATGATGTCGTGGGCTCAGCTTCAGAGATGTAATTAGGAATTTTGCCTAAGCACAGAATAGTTAACATCTTAACCGTAAGGCTTGATACTGATATATACATATAAACGTGCACAAAAAATATGATTACTCACCTGTTACATTCCGAGGCTTTGGTGTAGCTTTAAGCAAAACACAAAAACATGTTACTACTGTTTTCAATTTGTGTTTCTGTAATGGAAAAAATGTGCCTTCCATTACAGTTGCTTCATATTGTGATTGAGACTAAAAACGTGCTTACTAGTAGTTATACAAGGCAAATTAACTGCATCGTGAAGGCTGAGGGAGCCGCTCCCTAACGGGGGCAGAGGAAGGTGGTTGGCTTGGATGAGGGGTTTCCCACAGCCTGTCGGCACTTCGTAATGAAACCACTTGAGAGACGACAGCAAGTGGAGTTTTTAGTTTCTTTCAAATTCACAGGCGCGTTAGATGTATATGCATAACTCAAAACGCTGCAATGCACTGATAGCTGAAAGCTTACCAGCTTTGACTCATTGAGTTTTGCCTCGGCCAAATTGGGCTGGTATTCACAGAGGTATACTGGTTCACCAGAAATCGTCAGCTGAGTGCCTGTCAAATACTTAATACTTGCTGCAGAGACACAAAATGACAGAAAGGGAGAAGAATTTTATAATGGGTTTAGTAATCTTATTGTTGGAGCACTGCCTTGGTAAAACGCCAGGTTTCCTGCATGAAATATTGAAGTGTTGTTGAAAGGGTGTCTCCTACCGTCAATGCTCACAGCCCAGCTGATATTCAGCAGATATTTATCTCCACGTGTCAGCACCGCTACTTTCAAGTTTGCCACCTGAGATGGAGACTTGTCGCTAAAATCTGGAAATCCTGAGAGAAAACACAACCGTGATGTTAACGGAACATGTTCTGATCATGTCACCTGTCTCACAACGATATCTGTGTTAATTCTGCTGTGAAAATGTAGTGTAATGTCTGTGTGAGAGTTGTGTGTAGTTGTGTTATAGATCTATAGTAACTAACTGGAGGAAACAAAATATCAACTTTTTCATCTTTGCTGACAGTGAAGTAATTAAACTTTAACTGCTAGGTTTTGTAGTAGTTTGCTGAACAGAGAAGAGCTCAACAGCAAAGCAGAAACCTGTACATACTATATAAAAATGTATACAACAGTTGCATAATCTATCAGGCATTGCTCACTGCTCACCAGCTATCCCTGTCAGACCTTCCAACATGTTGCTGCTTGGTATTTTCCTGCAGCTGTTCTGTGCTTTACTGTAAAAATGCTGATCTAATGGTAGAAAAATGTACCTTGTATAATAATAATAATCATTATTATAATTATTCTATATATGTTAATTTTCTTGGGCTGGGCACAGTTAGCTGTTGCGACAGACAGGTCAATATGTTTCATATATGTAATATACTATACCATATTATTAGTATGTAATATAACAATTATGTTTAAAAGCTTAATAAACATCGTTACATTTTTGGAAGAAGTCTCGCTTTGAAGCATTAAAATGGAGGCACCTACAGACATAAAAGACCCGAAAGAACAAACTGTATCAAAACGTAGTTTTTTATTTAAAAGTCACTCGAATGAAAGATAAACACGTCGTTTTTAACTAAGTGAAAATGCTAAATTTAGTGCACACAAAACAGAAAGCATCTCAATTTGAGCGGCGTCGTGGTCTCATCCAGATGTTCTTACCGTATTGGTGCTCACACTCCACGGTCTACAAATGAAAAGCCAGAAATGAATGACTGCGCATTTCGGCCAACACGACGAAACTCCCCACAGGCTCACAACAACAAAACTCACAACTTCTGACGTAGCGTGGGCCGCGAAGCAGGAGAAAACCACCAGGATGAGCGTCCGCATGATGGGACAGCGGACTGACTGGCTCCGTCACACCTGCACGCGCGCGCCAAGCGACTCCGCGACCGCTCGCCCTTTGCCTCCACAGCTGGCCTGTTACTACCTTATAGCGCCGCGCGCCAGGCCACGCCCACCGACGTTTCCATGGGGCACCAGATCCGAGTTTAAAGCGCAGTCGGAGGTAAGAGTCGACTTTTTGAGGTTTTAGGCTTTTAAGCGCACCGACATCGCCTCGATCGGGATCCGTGCACGTCGTGAAGGCGCATTCGGCGACTCGCACGTCCCGCACACTTGGCGCGACTCCGGACGAACGCGTTCGCGTTTGGGCGTTTAGGTGGAGGTAACGCCGCATCTCTGCGAACGTGGCGGCGCGGTCTTAAAACGAGCAAAGAGAACGGCGATCCCGAACTAGTTTGATGACTTCGAAGCGTTCCAGAACCAGTGAAAGTGTGCGTTATCGAGCAGAGAGCTCCGCGCCGGACCTGTAGACTCTAGACTGTTATAAATCACTGATAAGCTAGCGCCGCTAGCTGCTACCACACTCCTCGGTCGGAAACTTTTTTCAAAGAGTGGACCTAGAATCGGAACGCGACGGGAGCTTTCAGACAGTTGGAGTTTTCCGCTTTCATAGTTTGTGGAAGGAGGGGGTTTTCGACATTCTCTCACTTTTCACAGTTTGACTCTGAAATGCTGATTTATTGATCCGTCTCCGTGTCTTGGCCCGACGTCCGCGCCGATGACCCGGCTCTTGTTACCGTTCACGCAGAATTAATATATAAAGTTCGGTTTTGGATTTTTAGTATACCATTCAACGCGAGGATCGAGGAGTTATGGGTCCGACGGGAAAGTGAAAGTGAACGTTTATTATTCACTCACTGAATCCACGTCAAACGTGTAACTGATGATCAATAAAAAGTAAACAGATTAACAAACGTGCGTCCCTGTGGGCCAAGACAATTATCTGAGCTCCAGGGCAAAGGGTATTTATAGTTCATTTACTGTGGTACAAGTCACTATAAAATGTATAAAAGGTAATTTTAGGTCTGTGATCCACAGTTTGCATATTTATCAGGACAGTACTCAAATGAGTGTTGCTTCTGCAGTTGTGACGCTCCACGTTATTGTGTGTCCTGTAACTTGCAGTGAATGAACCAGGATGTTGCCTTTGGCCATGCTAATCCGGTCCGGGGCCCAGCGGGCTGCGGCCGCCACCCAGGCCAGGTTAATGAGGAACGAGTGGTGCAAGATCCAAAACACGGGGCCTCCTCTTTCCTGCTCGTCTTCATTCGACCGCTGCAGGCGCTTCAGCGTCTCCGCTGCCCTTTGCCGTTCTGCACCGTCCACCCAGACGACGCCGTCCTGCAGCTACGTCATTGTGGGCGCCGGGTCGGCAGGCTGCGTCCTTGCCAACCGCCTCAGCGAAGATGCTCATGAGTCTGTGATGGTGCTGGAGGCGGGTCCCAAGGACCGGCTTCTGGGGAGTTTGCGACTCTCGTGGAAAATCCACATGCCGGCTGCGCTGATCTACAACCTCTGTGACGACAAGTACAGCCATTTACTATTTCAACAGGTTTAGGGCAGGTTTCTGTTTGTCAGTCATTTCAGTTTAGGTTTCTGTATGTTACAGTTTCTACAGGTAAACTAAACCTATTTCTAACGTAACACCGCATTTGGAATTCTCTTCCCGTTTGCTCCAGGTATAACTGGTACTACCACACTTTACCTCAGGCAAGGATGGACAACCGGGTGATGTACTGGCCTAGAGGCCGTGTTTGGGGTGGGTCTTCTTCGCTCAACGCCATGGTGTACATCCGGGGACATGCTGAAGACTACAATCGCTGGCAGGCGGAGGGGGCGGAGGGATGGGATTATGAACACTGCCTGCCTTATTTCAGGAAAGCTCAAAGCCATGAGCTGGGAGAGAGCAAGTACGTTTGATTTAAAGTTCCCCTACATGACCTCAATGGCTCACTCGGTGTTTCTGGTTTATTAATGTACAATAACAAAAGTGACAGTCTCACCATGCCGATCCCAGGCTCACAACCATCAAAAGTCATGCAAAACATGGCACATCTTAACACATGAAAGTGAGAAAGCTTATGTTCATGGTGATGAGGTAAATAACTTTTAAGGTGCAATCCACTTGATGGTTTCACAAACAATAACTATAAAAGCCTAATATTTGCATACATTAACGGTTCTGTCAAACCCTGCAGGTATCGAGGTGGCAACGGGCCTCTTCACGTCTCCAGAGGGAAGACCAACCTTTCCCTTCACAAGGCGTTCATTGAGGCAGGGCAGCAGGCAGGATACCCCTTTACTGACGACATGAATGGCTACCAACAGGAAGGCGTGGGATGGATGGACATGACCATTCATAAAGGTGTGATGAGCAAAGACACAGTAGACAAAAAGGCAATGCAACATTAATGTGGTTTAACTCTGCATCTCACTGTCGCCTGTGCAGGGAAGAGGTGGAGTGCGGCCAGTGCCTACTTGAGACCTGCCCTGGGTCGACCCAACCTGAAGGCGGAGGTGCGATGTCTGGTCTCCAAGATCCTGTTTGATGGGACGCGTGCCGTGGGAGTGGAATACACCCAGGGGGGGCAGACGAAAAGGGTGCGTTGGCTAAAAGGCTCATGCAGGGATCCGGTGATCCCTCGGCCTCACTTAGCTCACCGCGCGCGTCTTTCTGCTTGTTCTGTAGGTGTTTGCAGAGAAAGAGGTGATATTGAGCGGCGGCGCCATCAACTCCCCTCAGCTCCTCATGCTGTCTGGGGTGGGAAACGCCGACGACCTGAAACAACACGGCATCTCTGTGGTTCAGCACCTACCAGGTACAAACTGTGCACTTAGCACATAAGTAATTGCAGAACATCTCCATTAAAGTCAGTTGACAGGTTTCAACTGTTCAGACTTCTAATAGTGGGTTTGTGGCCTCTCTGACTTAGGTGTTGGCAGCAACCTGCAGGATCATTTGGAGGTGTACGTCCAGCAGCAGTGCACTCAGCCCATCACCCTGTACAAGGCCCAGAAACCTTTGCAGATGCTCAAGATAGGCGTGGAGTGGTTCACCACATTCACTGGTAACTAAAGGCTTGTGCTGTGCCCGCTGCAAACGTCTGTGCTGCCGTATGTGACGTGCCACGACCATCGTCTTCTAGGCTACGGAGCAACAGCCCACATGGAGAGTGGAGGGTTCATCCGCAGCCGACCCCATGTCACACACCCGGACATCCAGTTCCACTTTCTCCCCTCGCAGGTCATCGACCATGGACGGGTCGCCCCTAAGATCGAAGCGTATCAGGTGTGTAGGGCTTTTTAGGGAATTTTTATGAGGGAAGAGATGGTGTTTGAGGTGTGTGTGTGTGTGTGTGTGTGTGTGTGTGTGTGTGTGTGTGTGTGTGTGTGTGTGTGTGTGTGTGTGTGTGTGTGTGCGTACTGGCTGTTTGTCTTAGTTAGTCACATTTGACTAGATAAGAGTGTCTTGTTAGTCAAATGAGTTACAGGGATGTTGTTCCATGGAACAAACAGCACTGAATTTGTGTAATATATATATCCTGAACCTGCCAGGGCTTCCTTGACATGTCTTGTTAATTATCTGTACTGTAGGTTCTGTTACCGGGAAAGGACAAATAAAAACACAAAAGATGTGGAACATGAGCGAAATTTAATATGGGGTTGACTTTTGTCTTTATTTCCAAATGTACTAGACACATTTGCTTCTCAGAAACGCTTCCCAGTTTAAGTCATATTAAAACATGTAAGGCAAAACATCTGTCCACTAATTCTGTTTTTGTGCTGCAGGTCCACGTTGGACCGATGAGAAGCACTAGTATCGGCTGGATAAAGCTGAGGAGCGCCAACCCTCTGGATCACCCACTTATTCAGCCAAACTATCTCACCACAGGTAAGATTCAGGTTATGAGAACACATTTGTCCTCAGGTTGTTGTAATTCTGATTAAAACGTCAAAAGATTTAAGTGAATTGAAGGTGGAAACTCAAGCTTAGACTTGTTTACAGATCAAATTAACATTCTTCATCTTCAGTGGTTTTACAGTTCCCTCCAATGTTGTCTTCTCTCAGATATTGACGTGTGGGAGTTCAGGCAGTGCGTCAAACTCTCCAGGGAGATTTTTGCCCAGAAGGCCTTTGGTCCCTTCCGTGGCCCAGAGGTTCTCCCTGGTTCTCATGTCCAATCCGATGCCGAAATCGATGCCTTTATTCGCCAAAAGGCTGACACCGCCTACCACCCGAGCTGCACCTGCAAGATGGGCTCCGCCTCTGACCCGATGGCGGTGACAGACTCGCACACGCGGGTTCTGGGTCTGGAGCGGCTGCGTGTGGTCGACGCCTCTATTATGCCCAGCATCGTCAGCGGCAACCTCAACGCCCCCACCATCATGATGGCAGAGAAAGCCGCTGACCTCATCAAAGGCCGCGCCCCTCTGGTCAGCCCAGGGGTTCCCGTGTATCGGCCGAAGAGCCTTGACACACAGAGATGAGCGCAGGGGCAAACGGTACGCGAGGCTCACTACCAGTTCACTACACAGTCATTCATTTCGATATTTTGGATATAAAGATTGTAAATGTGCTGCTTTGTCAACGCATATGATTGCACATGTAAGATATGACTAGTGTCTAGTACTAGTTATCTGTTTATGTTCCAATAGAGTAATGGGGGTTTTGGGATTTTTTCTTTACCCCTAACAAAAAATTGTTAGGAGTAACAACAACTTATTCTGCCAGGAGCTGGCAGAATAAGTTGGCCTAAGTCCGATTCAAACGCGAGCCTGCAACAAGTTGCTTATAAGATACCATAACATGCGAGTCTCTGTCAGTCATCAGTCTACAGGTACTTTGCCTTAACATGTAACGTGACCCTTAGTCCAAGCTTTCAAGCGTACCTTCAAGCCAAGTGTTTCCAAATAACATTAGCATGAGTTTCCTGGTAACGACTAAACATGTGGAGACACACAGCAGCTGCTGTAGTTCAAAGATTGTTAGAGGCTGATTCACGCTGATTTTGCAACACAATAATAGACCACAGCAAAAAAGTACGCTGCTGTCATTTCTGGGTTTGTAGCACATTAAACCTCTGTGTCTGTGTTGTGGTGTCATGGTGATGGTTGCTATATGTCCTCTTATCTCAGCTTGCTTCACTTTAACCTCTACAGCTCAGTTTTTTTTTTTCTTTTTACACCACTCTGTAATATCTACATTCTGAGCTGTGTAGATGCAATCGTATAGATCAAACTAGACTTATGTAAAATCAACCCTAAAATTACAATACGGGAAAATCTTAAATGTTTACAGTGCAATGTTTACAAATAATTATGTAAAACCAATCAGAGAAAAAAAATTGTGGTTTTGGTGTTTGTTGACTTGTTTTTAATCGGTATTAACACAGAATCGTTAGTTCTGTCAGATTGTGATATCAGTGTGACAAGATTGATGCTGATGTTTAGAGAGATATTTGCAATGTTGCTCATATTAATACATGAAGTACTGTGAAGTATTGATTTTTTTTCTATCAGCGCTAGAATGATTATAACTGTCTTTTATTAGGCTTTGCACAACACTATGTACCAGGAAGTATCTTAGCCTACATTCATTAATGATTTACTTGTGTAATAATAATGTCTGTTTTCAGTCTGAATGAAGGAGTAGCACATGAATCATAAGGTGTAAAATCTTTTATATTTGCACATTTTTTTATGGTTGATCATTACTGATTGTAAAGAAACACTAGAAACTGTCCAGACTTTGTCCTCATGACTTTATTCAGTGGTTCTTACAAAAAGCAGATTCCTTGTCGTTTCAAGCGAGAATTCAAATATACAAAACCAGTTTTTGTTTATAATAGTACAAAATCTATAAGTTACTAATACTTGCTACAAAGTAGATTTTTTTTAATATTCATACAACAGGTGGGTAGAAAGCGGTAATGTTGAAGTTCATCACATATTTTTTACAAACACTATACAGATTTTATACATTGTTGTTATAAAGCAGTGGTTGTGAGTTGTTTCATGATTAATTTCTGTAATAAGTTGTACTGAAAATCATCTGGAATTTATATTTGTGGTTTTACTGCCAATGAGTTTCCAACTTCCAAGTTAAATAAACAAATTGGTTTTAATTAAAATAGTCCCATTTATACTGTTTATACTTTATACACAAAACGTTTGTAGTGATCGAGTAATTTGCATTGGTTTGTTCTCAAAATGATTGTTAGACTACACACGTTGTTTGACAAGAGCTGTAGGAGCTGAAGTAAACGCGGCCGACTCAAATACAAGCGAACCCTTTTATTTTTATTTGTGTGTCCAACCAACGGTGCAGCACACTACAGCGTGTCCCACAGCGTCTGTATCAGCTGATCGATGGCCCAGAAATGTTTAAGAACAAGTGAATAAGCCTCCAGGTTGGTTAGAGATGTACTAACAATAATATTAGCCATAAACTTTATACACACTTTACATGCAAATAGAAAATGCATAAGTCTTTTTTTTATCTGTATTGGCCACTAAAAACCTGAAAAAGTCAGAAACTACTGTTGAACATTCCCGTTTACCCGACTTATTCCATAGTTAGGACATGGCAACAGGACTTCATTTTATCCAATGAGTCCAGCAGCAAACGAATATCTTTTGTTTTGGTTTTATATTTGAAGGAGCCCTTTAATAACGCAGATCGACCAAGTTGCCCTCACAACAGCATTTAGGTTGATAAAAGAGGAAAGCAGAGATGTCTGACCCAGTGTTGCTGTTTCACCTAAAGACATAATGACCATTGGCAGTGGCTGAGGACAGAACAGAGTCTTTTTAAGCTATGTTTTAAATGTTATTCACTCAAACTGGTGGTGGGACAATAGTAAACAAATACAAAAGGCAACGAACAACAATCACCTCAGTCCAAGAGCACACTATATACACCCCAATTTATATACGGTCAAATACAAATAATAAAGTCGTCGTTTCTCTTGCAACTTTTTAAATATCCATGCAGACAGCAGCTTTGAAGGAACTCAGAGAAACTATTAGTAGGACATGAACCTGCAAACAACGCCGGAGGCAGTAAGATATTAATCCAGTCATGACTCAAATAACGTCAGACCTGACTCAGCAGGAGAATGAGACAGGTGTATGAGACAGCACCACCTGTTTTCATAGCCTTCAGAAATGTACTTTAAAGCACATTAGTCACTATTAGTCATTAGTTAAACTCACCACACTGTTATGACTCCTGCACCTATATGTTATATGGAAATCTAAAGTGTTAGTCACATCCCAAAAAAATTGTCTGTGAAAACTCAGTAACTCAGTTTTAATAATGTAAAGGTCTCTTCCATTTTGGTTAAAATGCATGAAATGTTCAATTAAATTCCTAATTTTCTTCTTGGTCTTAAGGTAAAGAGTTATTTTCGTGGTGTGAAGGGGAGAAACTCACAGCTCTTCTGTGTCGTGCCAGTCTGCACATGAAACAAGACGATATGCCTGAGGACAATGGGTCTTTTTCTGATATGTGATTTTTCCTTTTCAAGTCAAAACAGAGACAAGCAACATTTAACCCTGAATCCCTGAAGTTTGAACCCAGAGCAGCTCCCAGATTCACCGGCTGGACTGACCCGGCTCAGCCTGATCGTCACGCTGCACTGAGATCAGCTAGAGCGCATTAATGTACAAACGTGTGTGTGTTTTCAAGCAATCGCAGTCATGGAGGCCAAAAACATTATGCAGACAACGTGAAGAGCATAATGTGACTATTGGCAGCGAAAACATAGTTTATTTACATGAATGTCTGCTGAATACAGCATCTGGGCCCATTCACAAACACATCTTTGTCAGTTTCCTTTGGAGATGCCACAGATGCCTCATAAACAATGTGTCTTCTGGAAATGTCTGTTAACAATTTAGTAAAATTAGTTTCAAATTGAAGAACCATGTCAGTAGTATTGGAGTAGTGCCACATGTGAATGACTATTCATACAGTATAAACAGTGCATGTCAGAGTAAATATCAACAGCTGGGTTGTTTTTACCAACTTTGGATTGGCTCTGAATTAAACCGTTGTTAGTAAGAAAAGAAAATGAAACACTACTTCTAAGGAGTCTCCTAAATTCCTGCTAAGCAGCAGTCAGAGTGGCAGATTTGATTCCCACTGGGTTCAATATTTGGTAAATTTATCTCAGCTTTGTATAGATCCAACAGTTTCTCTCCAGCATTTTTAACTCTTCGCTCCCCAGAAAAGAGAAAACAAGGCACTTTGTTCTCCTGTCCATCTATGTGTTACAGATTCTGTCCTCAGGACGCACAGATGTGGAACAACATATAGAAATTCAATTGAAAAAACCTAAAAACTCCCCGCGGGAGCCGTCGCTATAGCGACGTGATCCATATCATCTCATCCGTTAGGTCCTCCTCGCATTTCACCGTCACGTACGGCTCCTCGTCGCTGTAGTCGCGGATGCTGCAGTCTCTAAGAAGCGCAGTGGCGTTTGGGTCCAGGCTGGCGTTCCCCGTTTCCCCACTGTTCCCACTGTTCCCACTGTTCCCACTGTTCCCACTCCCCATACTCCCGTTCAGCAGATTACTGGCGGCGCTCTCCATCTCGTCGATCGTCATCTCGCAGGCGTCTGCGATCTCGAGCTTGGTCGCGGACACGAACTTTGGGTCTCTGGCATATTTTCCCAGACCTTCAGAAATCAGCACCTGAGAACACCAGAAAGAATTCAGTTAGTTGCTTGAAGCTGTTTAGTATCTTGGGTCGTTTGCAGGGGGTTTGCTGTGTCCTGCTGTAGTACTCACTGCCTCCACCAGACTGTTGGCGCTGCCTCTCTTCTGCAGGAAGTGAGGGCACGTCTCCGCAGGCAACTGCAGACGCGACGGAGAGTGGCTGCGGCTCGGGGACCCGTCTGTGTACCACAAACTCCTCCTCACTGCTCCAGGGATGTTGCCGACGCTACCGGAACTTCTCCAGTCGACCTGAGCACAAGCACGGTACCAACTCAAACCTTGTTCGCCTAAACTTTATCATAATAAACTAGGATACTAAGTAAGTATGCCTGTATGAGCGGTGTGTAGCAAGGGGAGCAGTCTCGGCTGAGGGGTGAGGCAGGAGGAGTGGCCCAGGAGCGGAGAGACCTGGTCGGAGACCGGCAGTGAATTCTGCTGGCGTCCAGTCCGGCCACCGCCATCACCTGAGGGCATTGATCCAGATATTACGGTCAACGGGTCTCAGCGCTCGCAGCACAACGGCTGCATTCTGTGAGTCTGTACCTGCTGCTGCACCAGGTGCAGTGGAAGCGCTGCACACGACGGCGAGGGGGGGGCGTCATCCTCGCTTTTTCTGCGAAGACACTCAAAACTAAACGTTGGTCTGTTGGAGACTGAGAGAGAACACAAGAACCAAAAACTTAGCAACCTCAGGTCTAGACTCTGAAGCATGATAACATTTTGCACATTCATACGACTATGACTATGAATATGACTTAAACACACACTGAGACACACATGCAAAGAATAAAATACCTCTCACCTTGAGGTGAAAGTAAAAACCATTTCCTGGGCGACCGTCCACTCTCTTGGTAAATTGGCCGTTGGTCGTCGTCATAGTAACTATCCGACTTTCGATCAGGCCTAAAAACCTCAAGGTCACAGACTGCCCCTGTATCGCAGCACTGCTTACTGGACAACCTGTGAAACAAAAAGACATTGTTCTATGGATAGCTAACTATGACAAGCTGTCAGTAAATGATTTTTTTTTCGTCTGCAGCATGAATGTAACAGACTGGACAAACTGATCAGGAGGGTTCTGTTCTGGTTCTGTTCTGGGGGTGGAGCTGGACCCCCTACATGCTGTGGCTGAGAGGAGGATGCTGGTCCAACTCCTCTCTATTCTAGACAACACCTCCCACCCCCTACACAGTGTGTGGCTAAAGAGGAGCACCTTCAGCCAGAGGCTGATCAGTGGTAGGTTCTCCATAGAACGCCACCGGAGATCCTTCCTACCGGTGCCATCAGTCTGTACAACTCCTCCTCTGTCTGTAAGGTCTTCATCTGTGCAATGACATGTATAATAAAACTAGCTAGTAATTAGATGTGAGTGTGTGTAGATGTGTTAGCATTCTTATTTTAAATCTTTCTACCTTCTTGCCTGTACCTTCAACTGTGGCAGTGATCAAAGTGTGCAAAATAATTTCCCTCTGGGATTAATAAAGTTGGAATCTTGAAGCAGAATTGTTGTCAAAAGAATTTCTGGGATGGACTCCAGGAAAAAGACATTTCCTTTTGATTAAATTCTTATTGTTGGCCAAGTTCGAACGTAGCTAGATGTCTAGCTGACGTAGTTTGAGAGTCTATGAGCTCATGCCTCACGGATCAGTAGATGACTTGTTTTTGGGGTTCTCAGGCTGAAACCCTCTCTCATCACTCTGCCCTTTTTCTCTCTCTTCCTTGTTGATAATAATATGTCATCACTTGTAATAAGTAGTATTTGTTTAAGGGTTAAAGCAGTGGGGGGTTGAGTTTGTCTGGCAACTACAACCGTACCCGTCATCTATTTGCTGGTACCTGTCTCTTGTGAGCATGATGTCATCCTCATGGAACTCCTCTCCACCCAAATATCCAGAGGCTCTCTCGTCGTCACTCTCCTTGGCCCCAGACTCCTCTCGACAAATAGTGGGGTAAAGTCCACCATCGTGTTCTGACCTGGAAAAGAGCCACATATTGATCAGTCTACAGCAAATGTTGGAGGCGATAGTTCAGATATATGAACTAGAACACTGATTTTACTTCACTAAAATATAATGTTATTTTAATTCATCTACCACAAAATACAACAAAAAATAAAATGAGCCTGTGCTCAGCTGGAGCTGTAACATCACACACATACCTAATGTAGGCTTCATAGTAACGGGTCCTGCTCCAGGGTGAGGAAAGAGGTCAGTCATAGAGAGGAGCATTTGAACAGGTAGGGGAGAGAGGTTACATGCAAAGACAAGACAAAAGAAGCCATGCATTAAAATACTAATACAACTGGACCCATGCAAAATGCGCTTCATGTCAGAAACCCTAGTTCAACTAAAAACTGGTGTTAAATTTAGAATTATTACAGTAAAAGCTAATTTCATCAACGCCTGTCTGTTTTTTTGATGCCTTTCACTCGCCATGTGTTCCTGAGACTTACATCTTATTGAGCAGCTTTTATTGGTGCATTCAACGCTGGGAGGAGCTCCTTCAAAAGAGCATGAAATCGGACCACAATTTTAAGCTAGACTTAGTTGTCATGGTGACATTTACAAGTTTCAGCCCTTCATGGATTCATGGATGGTTCATCAATAGTTCAAATTAATGACCTTTCCACTGAACAGTTCCATTGAACAGCAGTTGTGTTCTGAACAAATTATACAATGCACACATTTAAATAATTCATGATGAGTGGGCATTTTTTTTTAGCCCATGCTAATAACTGCAATAATGAAAGCCGCTCTTGTCCCTGTGTCTATTTTAGGATTGCTTGTAGATTTCAGTGCACTGACCGTGCGGAGTGTGACTTCCAGGACTTCTCCCGCGCTTCGCTGGTATGAGTAGACACTGATGATTGATTTTTAATAGAGGACGGGCGGTCTGGCTTTATCAAACACTTCTGTTGCCTCCTGTTGGTCATGGAGAGAAGTGAGGGCACGTTGGCGTTGTTGAGGTTGGCATTGGAGGGTATTGGCGACTGATGGCAAGTGGAATTACAGTTCGGGTAATTGTACAGATGAGGGGGGTGATAGTTGTGGTTGTACTGGATGGGAGAGGAGTTTATCTCTGTGTCTCCTTCCCCCTCATGGCTGCTGGCCCTCCTGTCGGTTTGGTTGGGCTCAAATGAGGCGCTAGGGCAGAAGGGCAGGATCTGGAGGGGCCGCTGTGTGACGGTGGTTGGGTGAGCGGTGCCTTGGTCCTCTCCTACATGGTTGACGTGGTTCCCAAAAAGACCACCGTTACGCTGCAGAGAGACGTAAATCAATAAATACAGACAAGCCGAAGCTAAAAGCCTGTAGAACAAAATATGTGTAAGTATGAAGGTTGAACTCCTCCTCATGTTCCCACAATATGACGTTAACAAAGGTCATTCCTGTCCTGGAGGTTTACCCTGTAAATTTCTTCGTCTTCCTCCCCGTTCGTGTCTACCAGCCCTTCCTCCTGCAGGTCACATGATATGGCTCGACGGATCTCTGGCCCAATATCATGCAGGGTGCGCAAGCCGGCCTGCAAACAAAGCAGCTGTAGCAACAACACTTTCGGCCTTTATGTGATAAAGATGTTGGCAAATATTTCTCCTTCCTGACTTTTATTCTGTGGCTAGATCTTCCTGAGCTGGGATCGTTAGCGGCATCAGTTTACCTGCAGAGCCATGGTGGTGTTCAGTCTCTCCCACGAGCGCCTTCCCACGAGACCCTGCTCCTTGCGCCTCTTGAACTTCCTGAAGTAATCCTGTATCAGGAAGGTGGCATAGAACTTCCCCACTGTTACCTCGTCATCTGAGTGAACAGACCAGAGACACCAAAGCCTCCCAGGTCAACACCACAGTACCTCACACCGCAGCAGTCAGACGTCCTGTCTGCCAGAATGTCACATCGTCAAACCTCTTGATGGAAAAGTCAACTTCTCTAGAACAGTCGCAATCGCAAAACACACAAAATAGTACAATCAAATCGAAGACGTGAAATAAAATCTTCACTACATTAGCTCTTCCATTCGAGGAAACAGTGTTCTCAGACAATCTCAGACAAGGCAAAACGCATCGTAAAAGAAACTAGTCCCTCAGAAGAATGTTCAGGTCTTTATGACTTACAAAAAATACAGGTAATGCTACTATCACCTGTCTTACTGTATGAATAAGAGAATTGGAATGTTGAGTGCACGTACTGTAAGTCCAGTATTTACAGCTGAGCTACATGAGTTAGTGGCTGCTGTAGTGTTGGTGGTGCCATGTAGCATCAGATCTTAATGGCACTAAAGACACAGCTGGATGTCCCAGGGTCTAGTCAACACACACACACTGACAACCTCTATCTCTACAGCTAAAACCAGGATCAGACCACATTACAGTGAATGATGCATTACACCCTAAGTCCTGAAAGACAGGGACGCATTTAATATGTGTTTCACTGGATCTAATCTAATGTCACTTTCAACATTCAGCACTTCGGAGGCAACAAAGGTGATCTTTAGCAAAAAGCACATGCAAGAAGCAGTAGAGTAAACAAGGACAGCAGCGAGGGTCAAATCTATAGCTCCCTTAGTGAGAAGTCAGCACAGAATCTACATTTACATACAGACACACAGCAAGTGCCATGCAGGGAGGCGAGTCGAGCTCAGGACTGATTCACTCAGATAAGTTGCTCCTGAAGCAGACTGGGGACAAACACTCGCTGAATCACGTTGTAGGAAATGGGCTTTTTTTGTCTCTCTCTCGCTCTTTGTCACCACCTTTCATATTTACGAAACAAGAAAAGATGGTGACCTTTGAGCTGGAGACATCTGTCAGGGAACTTTTAAGGGACGATTACCCTTATCTGGTGATAATCCCTTTTTAAGCACCTGACGTGTTTCTCTACATTACGTGACAGCCAGAGAAAAAGTACAAATGGCTCAGTTCAGAAAGAAAATCTGTGACAGAGAGAGAATTCATGGTTGGTAGGTTTTTATTTGTCTAACTCCAAATTAGTGTTTACATATAATGTTTATATGAGGTAATGGCATTTGTTTTTAGTATCAATGTACAGTACAGCCAGTTTTGGAAGCAGATGATCTTTTTGGAAAGAGCCTAGTAGACCTTTAGAAATGAGGCAACAGTAGTTTCATGCCACCAGACTGAAACAGAACTGCTCCAAAGAAATCAGGACGGCAGAAAGAGAAGAGAAGAATGGCAGCAAGTGACTGCGCAGTCTACGGGAAGCGGAGAGAGCTGTACAGGAGAGAGGCTCGGCAGGAGAAACGAGAGAGAGTGAAAGATTAGCAAACTAAACAAAGACATGCAGTTTTAAAACAGCTGAGGCGGAGCGGACACAACTACATGAAGCCCTAAGCACACTGCAATGGCCTCAAGGAACAGTCAGACCTATTTAGGAGGGCGTGTATGTGCTCATCCTCTATTAACAGGAATTCTGTTTGAATATAACAAACCCATATTTCATAGAAATTTCCCCCAATCACCTGAAAACCTGAAGGATGCGGACATCTGACATCTGATAATGACGCAGGGAAAGCTCCGAGCAGCTGCAGGCTAACCACAGCATCGCCTTCTGCTCCTTTTCTGCACTTTTTTGTCTTGCACCTCTCACATATTATGGTAGATTGTACAAATAACGTCAAACCACACAGGCGAGCGCACAACGCTTGGTTCTCGAAACGCGAAGAGGACTCACGCTTGTTCGGACTCGCAGTGGGAAGTTGGCAAACCCACATTATCAGTATAAATATAAAGAAAAAAAAAGGTTTGGGGAAAAGGAGTCATTATGTCATTACACTGTCACTTACCAGCACCAATGACATTAAAACCATCATTTACAGTTTTGATTTACTTTTATAAGATACAAACAGGTGGACACAGACATGAGATTAATGATTAACTGTGTGACTGAGCAGAAAATCTGCAACCGTCTGCAATCGAGGGAAGTCGTGAAGACGTGTGAAAAGATGTGATAACAGTCTGCTGTCGTATATCTTGAACTGTGGTAAGTCTCACAGTTTCAGACAGGCAAAAACAGGATGTTCTCTGTTACTCCTTATCATGTCAAATTCTCCAAAAATCTGGTTTCTACTTATTAAACATTTATTTATTCAGTTAAAATCTAGTAGGTTTTCATGGTGGCCTTTTTATCATTTCAAATTGTTTTAACAGTTTTTTACTACAAACCTCAGATTTTCTCAAAATGTGCTTAGAAGTGGTTTCCACATTGGTGAAATCCATTCCTGTGCTGTCAAAATGTAGAGTGGGTGAAGGATTGAATCTGAGCTCTGATGCTTAGATGCAACAACTGGGAAGACTGGGAAAATGACAAGGATTGCATTACAGGAACCCCTGATATTGTTTTAACTGTGTGAATTATTCATCTGGCTGAATTCAAGACAACCACAGTGTCTCGTGTCAAAAAGCTGTGTGACTCGCCACTGATTTAAGAGCCACAAGGACTGGACTTCATGCTGAGGTGGGGAAAGCTTTCAGCCAAACCACAGTGCATTCGCAGGCTTTCCGATTCAAATTCCGAGGACACGTTGAGTTTGCACACATATGCAACACCCTCCTCCTTTCCATGAGTGAACACAACGCATATAAATGTTTGTATTGTGACTTCCCTGTTTGATGATGCAAATGCTGCACTAACAAAGACCAAATGGAAATGAATGTGTGGCAGCGTCAGGACGCCACAAATACTGCGTCTCACAACTGATTCCTGGAAAAATGCAAACAAGTAGCAGCGTTCAAATTAAGTCACTGAGAGAATGTACAGAGAAAAGGAAGGAACCTTGTAGGAATTTATAGCTCTGACAGCGGTAAGAAAACAAAGACGTGCTTCTTCATGCAACTGTGGCGTTCACGGACGCTTGAGTGTGTTGACAACTAACCGCCTGCGGGGGGCACCACCTGGTCCAAGAGCTTCATACTGGTCCTCTTCCAGATTCTCTTGATGACAGCTCTGAGCTCCTCATTGGCTTGCTCCAGGTTACCTGGAAAGTGAAGAACCATACACGTGGAAATGTATTTACAGCACCAGCTGCTACCCAGTAGTGAAATAGAATGAAACAGAACTTAATAAACCTCTTCTTGTGCCCTCTGCACCTGACATTCAGTAAGAAAAGCTCCACAGCTCCCTCTTGTGACAAGAGGTTAATTGGAACGCTGACCCAGATATGAATATAAAATCAAACGACTCTGACTTACAGACCAGACAGTTTGAAAATTTTCTAATTTGTTCTTTTTATTTAAAATAATATTGTCCAGTTGTTTTACAGAATGTAGTGCAGATGTTGAGAAGGACTCACCCTCAGTCTTAATCTTAAGCGCAGTACGAACCAGAGCGAACAAGGTGGCGTTAAACATTACGGTCCCATCACTGTTCAGGGGCATGTTCATTGCCACCAGACGCTGCAGCACAGATTGACAAGCAAAGATGAAGTATGATACTAGTACAGTGACAGGGCCGTGAGAGCGGTGGGGACTCACTTTGCAGGCCACTCTATGGGGGCAGAGCTTGCCAAAGCCCAGTGGAGGCTGGATCCTCCTCAGCAGGGTCACCACATCAAGATGCTTTATTCTGCCCCTGACAACATTAAGACATTGCATTTATGAGAACATTTTCACATCTCTCGTCAAGTATTTTATGCATGCATTGCTCCAACAGTGTGATCGCATCAGCACTGACTTGGCTTCAGGGTCGTACTCGGACCAAATCCTTTTAAACTCATCCAGATGGTGTGGTCCCAGAATGGACCAGTCACGCGTCAGATAGTCAAAGTTGTCCATGATCACAGCTACAAATAGGTTGATGATCTGAAATCATGACGTACAGCTATGCTTTTAATTATTCAGACAACCTAACTGCCGAAACCTAAAGCATTTAGACATTCACGGCACGGACACAGTAGCATCTCTGACGATTACCAGAAAAGCGCAGAGCATGTAGAAGCTGATGAAGTAGATAATTGCGAAGCTGCTGCCGCAGGTTCTCTCCTCCCCGGGGTTGTAGTCAGACTCTGAATCACACAGCTTCCCTGGCAGACAGGCCAGCATGATCTCCTGCCAGGCCTCACCTGTGGCACATCTAGAACAGGACAATAACACAGCAGCCCCGTGTGAGTTATATGTTTGTGCATATACACTATAATGTCACAAATACACACACAGAGGTACCTGAATAACATGAGGACAGCCTGAGGAAAAGTTTGAAAGTTGTTGTTGCGGTTGATTTGAGTTCCATCCACCATGGCGATTTTCCCAAACACCTAGAATCAGACCCAAATACAAAGAATCAGCATGTGTGGAGAAAAGACAAATAAAATATAGACGACTTCCCTTAACATTTTACCTGCATTCCGATGACAGCGTATATGAAGAACAGCATGGCTATGAGGAGCGCGACATAGGGCAAAGCCTGGGCGAGAAAACACAGGCGTGGGTCAACAGATTGTTGAATACTAGACTAGCTACAAACTGGCTATAACGGCACTGCATGATGCAGTTCTGGTGTCCACCTCAAGGACAGTTTACCCACCTGGAAGGACTTGATGAAAGTCCACAGCAGGGTCCTGATGCCCTCGCCCCTGCTCAGCAGCTTGACCAGTCGCATGACCCTGAACAGGCGGAAGAAGGTGATGGAGATGCGGGCGCTGTCCTCCGTGTTCTGGTGTTGGGATTAGAATGATTAGCGACAGAACAGAAGGTGGAACACCCAAACACACAGTGACAAACCTCTGAGCTGCACATACAATCATGCAGTCACTCATACAAACATTATATGAATCATATCAGCAAACAATCAATTATTAGTGGGTCAGAATTAATATGGCTTTTCTAAGCATCCTTGATTTAACAACGATTACTGTGCATGCAAGGTAGCTCGGTCCTAAACACCAAAGTCATTAGCAGACCAGAAGGACATACAGTATACACATAAATACAGTATGATGAATGCTGGGTGGCTGATTAAAAATAAACAACACTCAGAATTAACAGTCAATGACAAGCAAGCCTTAAAACACACTGAGTGAATTTTCATTGCATCAACATCAAGGTGAACCTTCTCTTGTTGTTAAAGTTCAGACACGATCCTTTAACAGGAAATAAAAACTGTCTGGACGATGTACAACCGCAAACATTAGTTGCAATGAAGACACGACAAACGACCATAGATTTTTACCCCATAAACCCCCCCCACCATGCCATGCACCCAGACGAGACAAAACGCTGCAGACACAGACCCTGAGACTGATTAAGACAGCGAAACCACAAGCTCTGGCAGAAACATCTCAGTGTTTCATCAGGACATGAGCAACAGACAGTGACAACAATCTTGATGCTTTAACTTCACGTTAACACAAAGAGGCGAGGGGCTTTAATGGAAGTAGAGGGGCTTCTTCTTACCCCTGGGTCCACTATCACCTTGACAACAGGAATGGCTGCCGACTTGAAACCAAAAGCCTAAGGTTAATCCAAGTTGAACAAACCAGCTATGCAGCACTACACTGTTCACAAGCCAGCGATGCTCCTGCATCACCACATAACATTAACACATCATTATGTTTCAACGCTGCCACTAAAAAACGCAGCACAGCATTTTACATGTATACTACAAACAGCATCAGTGAAGCTGGCTATGCAGAAGCAGGGACAGCAGAGATGGGATGTGACCAGACAAAGGTGACGAAAGAAAGCACAGCTTTGTCGCATTGAGGTCATGACATAAGATAATGTGAGGGACGTCCACCAGATGACGCTCAGTCAAAGCTACAAGAAGCACTTGTTGGTTACTGACGCCGCAGATCCCACTCATACGCTAGTTCTTCAATGAAAACTTATTTTATTTGATCACGTTTATAGATTTTTATAATTTGTATAACTTTTCACCTTTACCTTAGACCTAAAGACATTTGTGCAGAACACCAGAACACTGCAGATAGTTAGTAATGTTATCCTGAACATCTGTTATACAAGTAAATAAATACTGAATATCTCACATTCCATCAGGGAATATTTACTGTTGTTTTACATTAAAATGTACAGTTTTTCCCTATATGTCGATTCAGATTTCTATGTTGTCATACAGCAGATAGGAGAGCAATTATCAAAATCTTTAAGGTTGTAATGGAGAATGGGACTCTGGTGCTGGATCAAGCCCTGTTGCAGGCAGACATTTAATGTATGTGTGATAAACGAATACTTACATTGATCTCAGTGATGGCAATGTCAACCACGCTACCCACAACAATTAAGGCATCAAATGTGTTCCATGCATCAGCAAAATAGTTCTGCAAGCACAAGCAACAAGGACGCACAGAAAAGAAGAAAGAGACAGAGAGAGCAGAGCAGAGCAGGAAAGAAATAAAGGAGGTAAAAAAGAATTATGAAAGACAGGAAGAGGAAGATATTTAAAAAGTTCATATCTGATTTAGCACAGCAATATTTTGATGAACTTCATTAGAACTTTATTTCTAATCAGGCTTTTACAGTTAAAGCTACAGTAGAAATAAGTTGCCACCACTGACATTAACTAAAGTTAACTAAATTTAAACAGAATTTGTTTGTGTGCCCTGATGCTGTGTGATCTGGATCTAGTTTAGCAAAAAAAAGGACAGGAAGGAAGGAGGAAAGATGGAAAGGGAGGAAAGTGGAAGCAGCTCTAGGAAAGCGGGAGGAGGGAATAACGTCTTTCTACCTGGCTGAGTATGATGTCGACTACACTGCCAATCACCACCAGAGCGTCGAAGACATTCCAGGCGTCCCCGACATAGCCCTGAACATGGCAGCATGCACAGCCAGCAGGAGGATACGGGGAGGAAGGAAAAGAGAGGGATGTGGGATGTACAGTATAAAGAGGAGTAAGTGTAATGAAGTGGAGGGGTACCAGAGGCGTGGTGGGAGGTGTACGAGGGCGGTGCTCAAACAAAAAGTCAAACACAACCTTTTTACTATGAGAGGACATCTTAATAGAAAGGCTTTTTAGGGAAGTGCTGGAAGTCTGGATGCAGTTACTATAAACAGGTGAAGGAGGGGAGCGGACACTTACTCTGGGCTTGAAGGCAATGAGCTTGAGGATCATCTCCACAGTGAAAACCCCAGTGAAGACCATGTTGAGGATGTCCATGGCGTAGTTAAACAGATGAGACTGACCGTGATGCTAAAAGAAGTCACCAGGAGAGGAAAATCCAAAATATCACTTACAAGTGTATTTGTATTTATTAGTATAACTTCTTTAATAATAATACATTTTATTCATATGTGCCTTTCGTGGCACTCACGGTCACTGCATAATTTAAAACATATTAAAAATACAACAAATGTCACATACAAGATAAAAAAACATAACTAAATAGTTACATTAAAATAACAACTGTTAAAATTTGGGCATCTATTACAGCATATGAATTATATAGGGACCACTCACCTGAATCGCCAGACACAGGGTGTTGAGGATGATTAGGACAAACATGACGTACTCAAATCCAGTGGAGTTGACCACATACCAGAACTTGTACTGATAGGGGTTCTTGGGGATGTATCGCCGCAGAGGACGAGCTTTGAGGGCATATTCCACACACTGACGCTGTGATGGTGGCGAGGAGGAGAGAAGCAACAACACTGATTAACAACTTCCAATATCTTCCAGCCTACGCTAAAACTGTCCACCGCACGTGGACACTCCTTTCAACCTTCCTACCTGGTTCTTGTCCAACTCGCAGTTCTTGTACTCTTTCTCTCCCTGCTCTTGGAAGGTGACAATCACGAAACCAACAAAGATGTTCATCATAAAAAAGGCGATGATGATAATGTATATGATGAAAAAGATGGAGATCTCGATACGGTAGTTGTAGATGGGACCCATGTTCTCCCTGCTGGAGTCGATGGCCTTGTACAGCAAACTGCACAGACACACAAAGAACCATTACAATGCATTCTAACTGAGACTTACACACACAAATGCATCTTCAGGGAAACATTACACATACAACACAGTCAAATCACGGTAAGCAGTACGTACGTGGGCCATCCCTCAAAGGTGGATACAGTAAAAAGAGCCATCATTGCCATAAGGACGTTGTCAAAGTTGAAGTCGCTGTTGTACCAGATCCGCTCCTTCACCACAGGCATTGCTGTATCGCCATTATTGTAGAGGATGTATGTGCCTCTGCGATTAATTGTAGCCACATTAATGCAAAAGGAAAGATTTAATCAGTCTAAAGTCGTATCAGTCAAACTTACTTGCACTCCTCTGGACTGGACTTTGCATCGTCCGTGCATCGGTAAAATTTCCCCTTTGTTAAGAATAAAAAATAGAGAACGTCAGAGACGGACCCCTAGAAACGCCGTCTTATCCTTCCCTTCCATCCACCTCTTCTCAGTACCTTGAAGAGCTGCACTCCGATACAAGCAAACATGAACTGCAGCAACGTGGTGACGATCATGATGTTGCCAATGGTCCTGATGGCCACAAACACGCACTGGACCACATGCTGCAAAGCCCGCGATTCAGGGTCAGCAGGAAAACGTGGCACCACACACACTGCAATACATGTTGTATGTTATGTCACTGGAACTCTGACCTTAAGCCCTTTGGCTCTGTTGATGGCTCTGAGTGGACGAAGGACCCTTAAAACACGAAGGATCTTCACCACTGAGATAGCAGATGACCTGAAGGGCAGTACACGCATCAGTGGATCATTCAGCTGACCAATACAAAAACAGCCAAGATTCAGATGATACGTACTGAATGCCAAAAGACACCAGAGACACGCCAACAACGAGCAGGTCCAAAAGGTTAAAGTAGTTTCTGCAGAACGCGCCTTTGTGAAGGAATGCTCCGAACGCCGTCATCTGGACAGAGACGAGACAAAAGTCAGGACCAAAAGCAACAAGCACAAAAACATACTGAGTTTAAGATACGCTAAGATAAGACACAACTATGAGAAGCAAGGAAAAGTACAGTATAACAATAGGGTACAATAAAAACAGGCTCTATCTGAGTAAGTTTTAGTTTTTTTATATCTTGTCATCATATCTTCTGAATAATCATAGTCTAATATATAAATGTTTCTGCTATTTTGGGCTAAATATTTAAAAATTTCACATTAACAATGATCACAGCAACTTTAAAACACTTAAATATTGGCATTGATGCAACATGTTCAGTGATGTCCACACGTATACACGTGCAGGGTGACACACACACACAGAGAAGATTTTTAAACAACAATTACATAAACACACAAGGAAGGAATTTTTTAAAACCCACCCATTTCTACTGTAGCACTGCTTAAGCTTTACACGTTCCATTAAACTTAGCGCTTAATGTTCTCCTGAGCTTTAGGCCTAAACTTGTAGCACATGAGATGTACCTGGAGGCATGCAGTGGGCAAAGGGCTGAGTTATAACTATTCCTCTTTGGAAGCATATTAGACTTATAAGACACGGAAAGAGAAGAGTATGTCCACGGCATCCGGCAGTAGGACATGACTGTTGATGTTATATCTAGTTCAAGATCATCTCTTCACAACTCAGAATTCAAAAAGAAGCATATTTTTAAAATTTTGCTTTTGTAAAGGGTCTTCGTCATTCAAAATGTTTCTTTTCACAAAGAGTAAACAAGTCGTCGTACTCTGGAGAGACACTGGTCAACAATAAGGATGGAGAAGTGGATGAAAGACAAAAAAAAAAAAAAAATCTGACAAAAACACGTAGTCTTCACGCTGACGGACTGGCGCCATGACGACAAGACAATCGGGCCGTTTGGACCAAATCATAGAGACAAAAATGAAAGGAGGAAGGACGTGAGCAGCAAGCTTGGAGGTGGTGGGTTGTTGCTGAGGCAGTGTAACGGCTTTCATTGTTTACCTTAATAAGGATCTCAAATGTAAACATACTAGTGAAGACATAGTCTGCATAGCCTAGGATCTGAGGAGGCAATCACAGTGACATAAGCACGCAGGGTTACTGGCGCTCTACCCAGCACAGCACAGCACTTCACACAGTAATCATTTACCTTCAACAGGATCTCAACAGTAAAGATTGCGGTGAAAGCATAGTCAAAATAACCAAGTATCTGCAAGAGGCAATGCACAAGTTCAAGTCATTTCAGGACAACAGCACACATCTTTAGCTTTAGACACATTCAGAGAAGAACACAGGTTAAACATTGATGAATTCCTCATCAACAATAGTTGCACTGGGCAATCTTTCAATGTTTGACTGGTGACAGTCACACCAGTGATGCCTCCATAAATGAAGGAGCTTGACTAATTATGGTGACTAATTTAATTTAAAATTGACTAACTTTTAATTTTGTCCAGTGCAGTTCATTTAGGTTTTGTGTGTATTGCATTGTCTGTAACTAGAATTAAAACCAAATTGGATTCAACTATCAAAAATAGGGCAACACAGCTCCTTCACGTACTGTAAAATTTCACTTGACAAGAACCCCTCAGATACAAAGTGTAACACACGCAACCACTGAAGGCAGATAAAGACGCTTCACAATGTTTGTTAACGTACAATATTCCGAGCAGAGAAATTGCGTATGGGGTCCTCGGCGGCCAGAGAAACAGAGCTGAGCATGATGAAGACCAAAATGAGGTTGGTGAAGATTTGGTGGTTGATCAGCTTATGGCAGAGTACACGGAACCTACAGAAAGAAGAGCAAGTAGTAGTAAGTAGTAAGTACTAGTAGTAAGAGTAAGTAGTAGTGTAAGCTTCAGAGCAGGCGTTCTGTTACACGAGCTGACACGTTCCTGAGCTGTTTCGTGATATCACCTATATATATAACCTGTGCGAGACTTACGGGTTCGTACTGCTGAAGATGAAGAAGGCGCTGCCCTCAGGTATGGGTGGAGTCTTTTCCTTCATGCTGAGTTCAGATAGTCTTGGGGGACGAGGTCCAGAGGGGACTTCTGGGAGATCATCATTATAATCATCACCACACCCTAGAAATCATCAGTCAATTATTGAAGGTGGAGCTGTTGTTTTTTTTACTTAGACCCTGATCTATGGATGAGTCATTTGTGGGCACTTTTACCTGGAGAGTCCATGGCAGGATACAACTCTTTGTCTTCTTCTAGCAAAGCGTCTCCTGCCACCTGCTTACAGTGATCAGCTTTAGTATTCTAAAAGTGCACACTGGCAAACAAGCAATACTCATGAACCAGCGATATTATACATGTGCATCATCTTAACCTTAGCTTCGCCATCTTTGTCTTCGGTTACTTCAACTCTCTTCTCTGTGACAACATCCCTTTAGAACAAATACAGGACGCAGTTACTAACAAGGCAGAAGATCATGTTTGTGCAAGTTGTAAAAGCCTGTGACTAATATTTATAAAAATATTGACTGGTTTTGTGGACCTGATACTATTCTTCCTCTTTTTGGCCTCTTCCTCCTCCTTCTGGGCCGTGTTGAGGCTTTCTGCATCTGCTAGGTTGTCGACGGCGATGGCCAAGAAGACATTTAGCAAGATGTCTGGTCATCTCAGTTAAGAGGAAAACGCTGACGTACATAATGAAATCACTGAAAACCCCACACGTTAGCTTAGTTATGTTTTTCCCTGTGTATTTTTTTTTTCAAGTGTATTTTTGATAGGATACAGTTTCCACAGATGAAGAGTATGATGAAGTAAATGCAGACCACCATTCCAGAAGAGGCTGGACCCCCATACGCCATGATGCCATCATACATCACAGTATTCCAGTCTTCTCCTGTCAAGATCTGGTAAACACAATATGAAGCCAAATTCAATAAATGCAATTAATATTGCAGTTTATTTCAAATGACTTCAGGTTTTCTTTGTTCATTCTGTGTGTCAGCTTTATTTGAAGAACTCCCAAATAGCAACCCCACCTGGAAGACAGTGAGCAGGGCCTGGGGAAAGTTATCGAATGTGCTTCTTTTGGTCACAGTCTCATCAAAATTGAACTTGCCCCCAAAGAGCTGCATGCCAAGTAGGGAGAAAATGATGATGAAGAGGAAGAGCAGCAGCAACAGAGAGGCAATGGACTTCATGGAGTTGAGCAAAGAAGCCACGAGGTTACTGAGAGACGCCCAGTGACTGGAAAAGAAAAAGTAAGAAACAAGTCAACATGAAGGCAAACACCGAATAACCAAAAAACCTCCTAAGTAATAACATAGTAAGATTAAGTTGACAATTAGGTAAAATATCTGATGAGTTGAAGTGGCAGCAGAATATGATGTAGCCGCACAAATGACTTTGTACTGCTCACCGTGTAACCTTGAAGATCCTAAGGAGGCGCACACAGCGGAAAACGGAGATCCCTAAAGGGGACATGATGGCCAGCTCCACCAGGATGGTCTCTATGATGCCTCCACACACCACAAAACAGTCAAAGCGGTTGAACAGGGACACGAAGTAGGCCTGCAGCCCCAAGCTGTACATCTTCACTAGCATCTCCAAGGTGAACATGGCCAGGAGAACTTTGTTCGCCACATCTGGAGAGATGAGGAGATGAGAGATGAGTCACTTTCAACAAAGTCAAGGAAGCTGGCTTAAATTAACGGTAACAAATAAAACAGATACCCTGTACTTCAGTCAGCCATTCCGGTTGGTTGTAGTGCTCGGATGCGATGGTGAGAGTGTTGAGAAACACCAAGATGATGACCAGCCAGTAAAAGGTCACGGACTTCACAGCTGCACGACACTTCCTGCGGCAAAAACGGTTCCACCGCCGCCACTGACGACTGTCGGACAAACAGTACCGTTTAAGTCAGGGGTCAGGAACATCGTGAACTACAGTGTTCATGGGAGTTTAGTTCCAATCATCCGATTTCAGCTATACAATATGTACTTGGACATTTTACACATGCTGAACAACATCAATGGTTGATAAAAGGTGACTGGATTCCAGCACAATCACTGAGGCTTCGGTGAGATCAAGATAGAGGATCAGATTAAATAATTGACGTGGAAATAAAAATGAGTGAAAACAAATGAAGATGTGAATAATCACAGATGAAAATGTTAGGGATCAAAGTGTTTTGAGACAAAACAGTCATGCAAGATGAGCTGATAATTCATGAAGGGATGTCACTACCATGCTCTGTCATACCAAGATACTGACCTGCATTTTGACTTAGTAATTTTTTGACTGGGGAGAATAAAACATGTTAACTACATTAGAAAGAACAGAGTCTCTTCCTATTAGCTGAGCATAGTCTGATTTATAGCACTGTTAATCAAATCAAAAGTGTGTGTGGAATGCATCCTCACCACAGAGGTCCACAGCAGTGCGATTTGTCTTCATCTCCGTTGTGATTATCTGTGTTCACAGACTCTGTCTCGCTAGTGGGCATGCTGGCTGTGGTACCAGAGACACGGGAGAAACGGAAGTCATGCAAAGTGAGGTTACAGACGCTGGACGAGAACACGTTTCACAGAGAAAAGTCACTTTATCACAGATTTTCCTATCAACACCCAGGCATTTTTGGTTTGGCTTGGTCCTGGTCCAGATTCATTTGAGGAAATGTGGTAGCAATGATGAAGTCTTCAGTTTTTTTTCTAATCTAAGACCTGGTTTAAAGGCCAAGCCAAACTGCAAGTAAACAAATCATCAAAAATGCTGGTGTTATAAGAAAATGCTGTTGCATTAATCAAATTCTCATATTGAAGAAATAAATTAAAAAGTTACAATTTTATTAATCCAGAAAAGTTTTGATATGAAAAATGTAGACAATGTAGAGTGAAATTGTGTAAATCTGAGAGTTGCACTGTGTGAAACCAGCTGTTTGGTTTCTGCATAGCTCAAGTCACAGTGGAAACATGCTTCCAGACCTGAGTCAAATTGGACTTTTACATGAATTCTGAATCTGTAAACGCTACAAAGTGTCCAGTGACGGTCTGATCTCATTACCAGCGACCGTATTGTCCAGGATTTCACCTATTTGCTCCAGGTCTGCATGTTGCCAGTTACATGGTCACAGGGATACACCGGAAATATGTATCAGAAATTATATATACTTTACATGCATACATTTTGTAAAATGGAAAGAATTCAAAATGATGATGACTGGATGAGTGATCAGAACCATTGTTTCCTATTGAGCCACAATGTAGAAGACAGTTAGGAGCTTTAATGAAAACTGTTATTTATTATTAATCATTTATCTTTATTACCCACAGTTCATTATATATTTTATTACAACATAAAAAACAAAGATATCTATGAAATATATTCTGTGGCAACAGATCAGCAGGAAACATCTAAATCAACACAAACGTGCTTGATTTGTCAATGATTTTGTGACAATGAAATGCATAATTCATGTAAATATATGCTTTTCATATAATGCATATCAATTGTTTATACATGAAACTGTTAGTTATTTGAATTTAATATAATATTAAGTGTTCTTAAGTTGTGTATTTTGCATTTAGTGAAACATGATGAATTTGTTGAAACTTTATCCAGTATTTATTCAAGTTATTATGCATCTTTAAATACTTTTGAAGGAGGTGCTACATGTGTGTCTGTATCAGGACATCAACATCAACATAACACATAAGAAAATCTCTTCTAAGTGAAGGTATTATAATTTTTATCTGTTTCTATACTAACATAACCCTTCCTATAGTAACATTTATTCCTGTTCACTACAGTCCATCTTTATTGTCTTATCTTATCCTTCTTTCATGGTAAGTTTGCTTGAACCTTCTTCTGTTCTACAGTTTTCTTTGCTGTATCAAAAAATGCAACATGATTAAATGGATCTACTCATGATCGGGATGGTCAGGATCGGGTCCAGTGAACAAAGGGTGTGTTCATGGAAAAGCACAAACAGGAGCGTAAGCGAAAGCACATGCATGCAGAGAGAACCTCCAGGACCAGGATGACGCGTCTTTAGAAACATGCATATGAGGATACACAGTCCCTGATGCTCACACACACACAAACACATTTACCCTGTGTCTCTGTGGACTGAGTGAACCAGCCAAACTTTCCTTTCTTCTTCTCAGTGAGGTCAGCCAGCGTGACCCCTTGTTGTTACCAACATGCAGTTCACACAGCCAGACAGCAGAAGAAGCAGTGAGTCAATACACAGCAGAACAAGAGAGAGAGGAATGAACGGCAAGAGACAGCTGTAATACAAGTTACTGACACAGCTACCATGCCCAGAAAAAGCTACTACGCATGTGTACAGTACATAGAGAGATGCCGTCTGTCTGCAACAAACTGGCTGCAAAGACTGAGCAGAAAAGGGCTAAAACATAATACTAATACAATTGTTGTGTTGCCTCTTAGTTTGAAGTGTAACAGAAAAGACACATGTTACTGTAGATCACTTTGAGACAGATTGTAAAGAAAATTATTTGTAAAGCCATAGTAAAGCCATCAAATATTAACTGCACCTGTTAAAACCACAACAACTGACAACTGACCTATTGACAACTAATGTAAATAGCTGCACTAAATAAAAAGCTGTGCAATGATATAGTTTATCATCATGTGCAAACATATCGTAGCAAAGGGCAGAAATGCTGTGAATAAAACATGCGTTGTCATCAAAGCCATGTCCTGCTCATTTACTCCATGCTTTACACCCACTTCATTTGAAATGTTATTTCTGGACACAGTAACTAAAATAATGGTCAAATGGAGGCTGAGGGAAGGTTAGCAAAAAACAAGACTTTAGTATGAAAACAGTAGAAAGAAGTGAAAGAAGAGAACCACCGCTGGGGACGAGAGAAAGAGATATAAACAAAGGGAGGAAGAAGGAAGAAGAGGGAAATATTAGCCGTTCGTACAAGGCACGCGGACACTGCAGGAATCAAGGAAAGAGTTAGTGTGTTATTTAGGGAGTCTACAGTAAAAGCAGGGCGACTACTGGAGGACATAAAAAACTGACATACATAAGCACTGGGCACACTGTGAGCTGCTTCAAGGCACTGGAGCCACACTACAGAGACGAGGCCACCATCAAACTTTCAGCACAGCCCGAAACCGAGTCACACACTTTTACCAAATCTGTCACATTTGAGAAATGACAAGGCAACAAGGACACCTACTTTACAAAGTTATTGAAGCTGTGCAGCACTTCCTATTTGCTCCTGTACCATTTTTAGCATTGGAGTCAGTGTGATGTGAGCGCAACATTGGCGCTAATGCTACCTCACACAGAATATTAGAGATTTATTGTTTCCTTTGTTCTGTTCTTCACATAGAACTACTGTACTGTGTATTCTGTAGGCAGACAAAAGGCGACGCTGCTGTTTTTATTAACTCTCGACTGGCCTGTAAATCAGTAGCTGAAGTCATAAACAACATGCTGTTAATCACGAATCACTTTCTTCATGCTTCATGCCCTGTTGTGCGGAATAACAGAGGATGTCGTGTATGCAGACTGTGAGCCTAGTGGGTAAAGGTTCTGACAGATACTGGTACTGTACAGTATTTATTTATACTGTTATATTTAGCCAATATCTAATTATCAGGGTATGATAACATTTCCATGACTAATGCTTTGGCTTCCTCATCTCCGTCCTTTCGCTACTAATGGGACCAAGAGAGGTGAAGTGGCAAATTAACAGCAGTTATCATAACTCATATTTGTATATATTTCTCTATTTCCCTGCTTTAGACAAAGAGGGACTAAATGAATTATAATTAGGTCACTTACGGTTACGCTTGCCCTCTTCATCTCCTTCTTCCTCATTCTCTGGGTCAATGTCTTCGGCTTGGGTGATCCAGTCCAAGTAGCCCTTCAGGTCTTCCTCAAGCTGCTGCTTCTCGCGTAGCTTCTGGAAGTCTCCTCGAGCCTTGGCCTTCTCTCGCTCCTTGGAAAACTCTCTAAAGAGGAAAGAATGTCACGACCTGGGTCACAAAGTACTGTACAAACTCGGAACTGGTGCTTCTGTGCCCGACCAAGCTATTTTCTAAAGGCTTATTCTGTACTGGGTCACAGAGTTACTGAGCTGCTCAATAGTGCCTGAAAATATTCATAGCATTTGATGGAGTTTAGTCTTAGTGGCTCAGGTGTCAAAGTTGTAAAATGGGAAAAATTTTAAAAACACAAAACAAACGTAAGCTCTCAAAACCTACCCACTCAGGACACCCAAAACCAGGTTGAGAACAAAGAAGGATCCAAAGATGACCAGACTGACAAAGTAAACCCACGGCAGCTCAAATCCCATTGCATCATTCATCTATGTTGAAACAAAGCAGTGGACATCACGATGATTAGATATTACATATTTAAAATCTCCCAAATGTGTACATGTTAACTATAATCATTAATTTGTGTTTAGTGCAGAAATATCACTGCTCTAGTGCCTAATTTCAAAAAAATAATATTTGGAGAGGCACCTGTGCATCTTCAGACGCTCTAAGTAAATGAGGTTTTCAATTTTATGTCAAAAGAGAAGCAGGAGTTTTTCCACTAGAGGTCAGCGTGAGAAAGGAGTGGGGTAGTAATAAGGGACGCGATACCCTTGGTAATGTGGCAAATGACTACACTACAGACAAAAAATTGGTATTTTTACACCGTCTATAACTCTACACCTTATAAACTCCTCTTTGTTATAACAAGTTTAAAAAACTGTGTGTAGGAAAAGTAGCTCCAGTTGATGAGATGACACGAGGTCTTCTATCTTCTATCTCGACCTCTAAGTCTTAGGCATTAACTTAACTTCCATCCAACTGTTTATCACTGTCTTAGGCTTGTTGAGTAGCTTTTCTCTGCCATGTTACTGTTTAGACTATCAAAGGATTGTCATGGTAACACATACATACAAAAAAAACAGTCAAGAGTAATAGAGACGACAAAAGCAGGAGGAGGAGAGGCTCATTATTTCATAGATCCTCCGTCAATAAGAAGAGGTGGGCGGATGGTGATGAAGCTCTGAGCTGAGCTTCATTGCTGAGTGTTTTGCCTAATTAAAAGCTGTTGCTGATTTTTCGCTAATGAGAAGCGGAGGGTTTTGAAGTGAGCATGGCTTTTTTAGTGTTAGAATACTCCTCATCAGCTAAAAAAAAGGAGGGAGGGCTCGGGCCCAGGCTGCAGCTCTCAGGGCCGGAGCTGGGCTTTCCAACCAAGTGAGCCGTGTTCACGAGCAGCAGCAGATTACCCAGTAGAGGACGTCAGTCCACCCCTCCATGGTGATGCACTGGAACACCGTGAGCATGGCAAACAGAAAGTTGTCAAAGTTGGTGATGCCGTTGTTGGGGCCCTGCCAGCCCTCTCTGCAAACGGTGCCGTTGAGCGGGCAATGACGTCCGTGCCCCGATACCGCGCACGGCGTGGGCTCCTCTTCTGCGAGGGCACCTGCAGGGAGACAGAGGAGGACGGAGAACTCTGCGCTATTATTCCAGCCAGTGCAGAAACCCTAACAAACACTCTCACCCTTTAAAAACCTTGCACAAGGCCACTTCACTAGTTTACAGTAGTTGCTATAGTGTTATGTTTTGACAGTGACCCAATCCACCTGTTATTGCTTTTCCCAAACATCCTCTTAGCCTCCAACGCTGTGTCATACGGTGAATTTGTTTGGTTTTTAGTGCTTTTATCTCACATCCTCCTAATGCATTATTTAGATCTTCTAAATTTCCAAACAATTACTCTACAGAGAGATACTCATACGTGGTGCTGCTTATTTGGTCAGTGTGTACTGTATCACATCGACTACATAAACCTCAACCTAGGTGCTTTCCTCAGGGCTGACTGAACAGAAAAAAGAGAGGATTAAAGGGAGCAATGTTCCTCCTGATGTCCACAAGCAAACAGATCAAAACTGAGAGGAATAGAAAAGGTGGCTTGTCTGAGTAATGAGACAGAATGACTCGGCTGTCGTACCCTCGCGCAGCCCACCAGTGTCTGTGACTGAAGATGCTTCCTTCTCGTCAGTCAGCCATTTTAGAACATGACTAGGATTTCCCCCCCTATTTCTTAAGTCTGACACGTTGGAGTAAAGGTCGAGTGTGGTTACATAATAACCAGATATTAGTCATTTAATCACAATTTAATCCACCATCTGCTGTTCTGTCCTGTTTTCAGCAGCTTGTGACCATTCACATACAAGATACATGTGCCCATTCATTTTCGAGGATTAGTAAGGGTTTAAAGGTACAAGTCACTAAACTGCATGAAATTCCCACGCTCTTGCGCGGTTCACCAGGCAAGTCCCAAATCAATGGTAGAAAATGAGTCAAAACATTAAAAACACAAAAGTAATAGTTCAACAGTGTCTATAGCATCTTACCTGTTTTGATCATATAGCATGTGGCATGCATTTTGCCAATAAAGAGCTCCAGGCCGATGATGGCATAGATGATAATGACGAATAGGACCAGTAGAGCAATGTGCAGCAGAGGAACCATGGCTTTAATAATGGAGTTTAAAACCACCTGTAAACCTGCAAAGATGCACATGGAAGGTCAGTATAAACTTTTAACTCAATGATGTCAGAGCTGCAAATTACTGTACATTTATTGTCATTATCGTGTTATTATCGTGTTATTATTAACCCCTGTTGTGAATACAGGCAAGACAGAAAAGCAAACAAGCAGTTGTGTTAGTGTCATTATTTAGATTCTTGGTTATGACCTGAATAGGTACGAATGTGCACAAACTGCCAGCGCTTAATTAAACAGCGTAAAGCGACCAGCCATCGCAAATGTTCAATTAGAAGAGAAGTGAAAATGTCATTTGAGCTCAGTCCAACTTCATCTTTCCCTCAGGCCTTTTCCTCCATGGTACCTGTGAGCGAAACGTTGCTATGGCAACTTAAAGTATGCAGACATATTAGGGCAACTTCATGTAGGGTCAAATGTGAGCTGAAAACAGAAACAGCGGAGAAGACTGCAGCTCCTAGACTTTAAAGAAACTGGTTGAGCAGATGTTTCATTCCTAATTCTTTAAATTATTTAAATTAAAACACCACTGAAAGACCTTTTTCACTATTTCCAAATATGTCATGAATCATGTGGAAATTTTCCTCCAGTACATACAAGGTTGAAAATGACTTAAAAAGACAAAATACTGAAATAGGCCAGTTTCATAATTTTATGAGATGGTGACTGTAATAATAACGTAAAACCTGCTTCAACTCACTAGGAACTCCAGAGACAAGGCGAAGGGGTCGTAGAACTCGGAAGGCTCGGAGGGCCTTGACATCAAACCCCCCAGGTTTGCCTCCAGACTGGCCACCAGAGTCAGCGTCTTTGGTTATCATCTCCAGAACCACGCTGAACAGCCTAGGAACCAGAGAGGATTTGGATCAGTGATCGAACAAAGTAAGAGGAGAGGGAGGCAGAGGTTTAGAAGACAGGAAAAATGACGGGAGGGGATAAATGGAACAGAGTGTACGAGATAAAAGCAAAGAAGATAGAAGGGGGAGAACAAAGCCATGTTCAGTACACATGTCATGGGCCCTGAGCAGACACCTGTGTGTGCGCGTATGCTGTTTATGTGTGTCTTGTGTCTGCGCATATTTACCTTTAGTTCTTCACACCTCATCACAGTTTACATTAAAGTCTTATGGGGCCAGGTGGTTTCCTGTAAACCACCCCTCTAAATGAGCTGTGTGTGTATTCATGCATGGTCTGGACCATCACCATAAACTTGCAACTGGACATGATGGGTTTGATGATGCATATGAACGACGAACAGCTAAATCTGTCTGTTTGCTTGAACGCGTGTCAATTTGAGAGTGCGATCGTATGCATTTACACTGTGATTAGTGTAATTTCCCATGCAGTTATATGTTCCGTGTTGCTTGCGGACTCACCCCACTATGACGATGACAAAGTCCAGCATATTCCAGCCATTTCTGACGTAGGAGTTTTGGTGCATAACCAGGCCATAGGCAATAATCTTCAGAAATGTCTCTATAGTGAAAATGATCAGGAAGGCATATTCTACTGTTTCCTGCATGGATGAAAGGGATGAGGAAGGAAGAAAGGAGGCAAATAAAGAAGAGAAGAAGAAGTCTGTTAAATGTGTGTTAAAACTTGATAAAATAAACTCACTGTTGGCTAAATGATGTGCCTAAATAGATCTAGGTAGCTCTAGACAACCTAGGGAAAAAACATATTCCCTGGTTACCACAGCTGTTGGCATGGCAACTGATTTCTTTTCTTTTTCTGTCTACACCAGCCTAAATATGGTTGATTTGAATTTGATATACTGTACAGCCTTGTGATGTGTATAAACTTATATTAAGTCCAAAAGCAAATAAACGCTTGCTCTTGCTGCGATATGAACCAGGCGATGAACTGCACAACTACACAATCACACAAGGCGTTGTGCAGGCTGGCAATACTGCGTTTTATCCTGTGCTTGCTTTGTAGCAAGACAAAATGCAGCAAAGCAGGTTGAATGAATTTATGCAGCTTAAACAATGGCAGAGTTCAGTGAAGGAGTAAAGACAATGGAGATGAATAATGAATTTCTTAGCTTTGAAACCTACATGCAGGGAAGGAAGTGAATGCTTGCATTAGGTCAAGATTATATGTGTCATATCCTATTTTTCTAAATGGTAGAAACTCTTATTTGAGTTGCAAAAGTCAGCGACATACTGTATACTAGAGAAAAATACACGTAAAAGCCAGACGTCATTGTTATTTGTCAATAGGTTTGTGTAGATCTTACAGCTAAAGTTTCTCTGTACAGGCGTCGTGGTCATGCTGTAGCATCCCTGTAGAAACTTCTCAGTTTGAAGGAGAAAAACTTAGGATATCTTTTGTGAGCTCAAGGTTTTCATGCAGCAGCAGCAGCAGCGCCGCGAGACGAGCCTTTCATGGAGCAGTGTGGCTGAAGAAACCAGTCTGAATTACAGCCCTTACTCTATGTCTGTAACCACACCACGATGCATTCAGGTGACCTTCATCAACACAGCACAGCAGGGGGTTTATTTCACATTCAAATTTAAAAAAAATAATAAAACCTGAGTACTTAGCAGTTTTGATAAAAGGAAAAATGTGTCATTATCGCCTGTGTTGTTTGATTGACAGAACAGCTTGGAGAAAAGCGGCTCCAAGAAACCAAAGCAATGACCAATAAGGAACAACAATGGTGCCAAAAATATATTTCCAAATATATGTTCTATCCAGACATACAGTATGTCCTCCTGTATCATCATCATATTTCCATGGTAACAGTGTCTAGTAATGGAAAAAAGGCCTGTTTGCTTAAGCACACTTTTACTTTCATTCTCTCTCACAGAAACACGTTCCTCACTTCTCCCTCTTCTTAGCGTCAGTAAGACGGTTTCACTGCCCGTTAAGATTAGTTCTGTCCAAATGCACAGACACACAGGTAGGTTTAGCACCTGAAGAGACGCATACTGTACAGATTCACACAGACACATTCATGCGCGCTGAAGGACACTGACAACAGCAACGTGCACTCAGACTTCACACCCACACGAGCAGGCGGAGAGACCTGCAGTGGCGCGCGCTCGGAAGGCAGCAAGCCGAAGAGACACTTCTGCACCAGGAGCTCCTCCGGGCAATGGGAGTTAGACCCAGCCGCAGTCGGAACAAGCACTTACTGTAAACTTCAGCCGTGTAATACAATAACACCAGATTTGCACGAGTGCGCGTAAAGCTGCAAACCAGTTGCAGCTTTCCCATTATTATTATATCAGTGGCTATATATTATATATACAATGACTGTGTCTATCTCTGGTGCACAGTTGTTCAGTGGAGTAGCCTGGCTATTACAGTAGCTGTGTGAGGATCAACGCATGGCATGACGTTTCATCACGTCTTCTCTCTTGTTCGCACTGATTGGAAGCACAAATGAACACACACGTGACTCTGCTCCAAGTAACATCCTGTCCTGCATTTACGCAACGCCCATTCTTCTGCTTAGTGGATATCATTTTATTAACATGTAAATTAAAGTCTCGTAAATAAGGGCTTAGTAATAACAATTGAGGGGTTTTTCACCATTTTCACCTTCAGTTTGAGCACCAGGAGAGTTTCAATCTATAATATGGTTCAATCCTTGCATTCCCAGTTTAAAGAAGTTAAATACTGATATGAGGAAACACTCATATCAACGTCACAGATTTAATATGTCTGGGCAGTAGAGTAATAGCTTTTGACTTGTGCCCTGTTACATACAGTAGCTCACGATAGCTACATTATAATACACATGACATGACGTTATATAATAAATGCTAAATCCCTTTTGTTTTTCAAATTCCCAGCGGGTTCCTGGACAGTAAATGGAGTGGAAGAGCAATTTGTGTTTCGAGCTGTTTCTGTGTGAGAGAACTGGAGGATAGCGCAGTAATATGTCGACCGTCTTCACTGGATGACTTTCCCAACTAGAGTCGAGGGTCCTTTTGTTTTATTTGTTCCAAAAGAGATGGAATTGACACAGAATTGAGTTTCTCTGCCATTGTTTCTTGTGTCTAAGCGCAGGAAAGAACATTGCAGTAGTGCATCATGGTAGTGTCCTTCTGTGCATGTACTATGCTGCGATAAGGAGAGCGTTGCCATGGAAATAAGGCTTGTTTTATGTGTGGGCAGAGGATGAGACTTGAAGTTGGGATACTCAAACTCAGCTCTTTAAAAGAAAGAATTTCAAACTAAATTATACAACATTCGAAATAATTGTCAGCAAATGTCAAGAGAAAAAGCACCACTAAATTTAATCCATGTGTGTATATGAAGGGACACTCTGTTTGTTTGCCTTGGTTGTGTTATAGTTGTCCAAGTGCAGTTTCGCCCACGCTGCTCAAATTTGGAGCTTTTGGCTTCAGCAGATAGACCTCAACATAAACAATGACGCAATAATGTAATTAGCTGTTTTTTTCCCCTGCTTTCATTTAAACATCCACAGCTCCAAGACGTGTTGACATAGAGCACAGCTCCACATGCTCAGGCACTGGGAGCAGGGAGGAAGCATTGCAGCTTAATTGATTTAAGGAGGAGTAGTGCATCCTATAAGCCCCTAAATCCCCTGTTTTGGGAGCTGGACAAGAAATTTTAGTTGCTTGAGCTGAAGCCAAGAGAGCTCAGGGTCTCAGAGGACGAACAAAATGTCCTCAACCATGCCTTTGAATTTATAGGGACTTTAGAAAATGTCTGAGTCTTAATAACACCTTTAATTTGGGGGATTTAAATCTTGTGCCAGTCATATAATTACTGTAGAATGTAAATAAGTCAATTCAGAGGAGAACTACAAGATTACTATCCTTGAATGCACGATTTTTGTGGAGATTAGAAGAATAGGGATAAAAAATCTTTAAATCCTTTCCTCACCTTTAGACCGTTTACAAATGTTTGAATCCAGTTCCCAGTAAGAGAAACTGGTGGCAGCAGTGGTGTGTTGGCTGTACTCAGCAAGTGCCACATTATGTTGTGTGAATCTTTGCAGTTATACTAACAAGTTTTTCGCGCTGTTCCATCACACATGACCACAAAATGAATTATCTGAATGTGATTTTATCTGTCTGATTTACAGTAGGATTTGTTGTTCTAATCCTTTCCACAGACACTGCAGTGACTCTGGAACAAATGCAGCTGTGAGCAAAAACACACAAAGGCTTTATCAACAATGTCCGAATATGCATTGCCAATAGCTCTACATTTTGTTGTTCTGTGGGATAAAATCAGCTTAAATCTGAATTAAATTACATCACTTTAGTTCACTGGCATTTTGGCATTACAGCCATTTTCATAGACATCCGTTTATATTCAAAGAAACAGCTGAAAAGCTGTTGTGTGGCCACATGTCACCCACTCTCTCATTACACCATAATTAATTGAGAAGATGAAAGGCCTGGAGGTGGTCCTGAGTGTTTTCCAATTTGCATTCAGTTGCTTTTCATTCGGACTTTAAAGATGAGATCCTAAGAGGTGTCTATGCAAAAACATATAAGATTGATGGTCAATGTCCAAAAAAACAGGTTAAAGCAGCAGTATTCTTTGTTGTGCCTGAAAATGGTCATATCCTACAACACCCAGAATGCATTGGGCTCTGACAACTCTCCTGAGCTGCAGCAATTGGTACCAATTGGGCGTGGGGCGTGTCTGTTTGTTGCGTTACATTTTTAACAAAAGGTTATATTTTAGCAGTGTGTTTGAATAGAGATATTGTTCCTTTGTTTAGCAGCCTATTATTCTGTATCCAAGCAGACAGTTGTTAGAAAGCCAGATTCTTCCTTTCAGCCAAAACCCTAGTGTCTGGAAAAACAAGACATCCTGGCTGTTTTTTTCCAGTTTCTTGGTATCCTGAAGTTAGTTTCAAGTGCTCCTTTCTCCCCATGTAGCACCAAAACTAAATGAATTCACGGTGAAATTCATTGCAGCACTGGGATATTCAGTTGTGTTTCTACACAAGTAACCATGAATATCAGACTGTGCTAACACACGGTAGAACTCGCTCTAATACAATTAATCTGCAGCAGGACCTTCAGCCATTGAACATTAGTGCCATTTGTGTATGCAAAAATAAACAATGGCTGAGCGAGCAGTACCGCCCTGACAGCCTGGCCCCGCCTCCCTCACAGCCTGGCCCCGCCTCCCTCACAGCCTGGCCCCGCCTCCCTCATTGCAATACAGAGGAATAAATGACAATTTCTTATCATTATCATATCATAATAACATATCTTATTATAATGAAATATGGAGGAATCTGAGTGTCCCTTAATTCTTAAATACTACTTGACATGTTTTTGGTCAACTCCCATTGAAATCTGGTAAAGTGTGAAGCCTTTAACTCTGAACTCAATCACTCACTCACTTCCTTACTTACAAACCTGTAAGACGGGGTTTCAGTGGCACATTCACAACATGTGGCCAGAGAGAACAAAGAGTCAAATCACAGACTCTTTCAGTAGACAACTACTCTATCTAAAATCATCTAATGAGTAGCTAGCCTACTAGCTAGCAACCATTCTACTTGCTGAATTTTCTAAAATGACCTGGGAAATAAAGTACAAAGCCTTGCATTGGTTTCCTACTAAACTTGGCGAACTTGGTGAGTTAAAATCCAGAAAACTGCATCTAAAAAAAAAAATCTGGTCGTTGACTGTGCTTTTATAGCGATGTGTTCAGTTGATGGCCCTCACTGGATGCTCCCATGGCTAGGAACCCTAGTTTAGTCAACAGCTGTATGTGCACTGGCACGGCACTGTGTCGCTTTGAGAACGGACGCCTCTAACAGATCCTCCAACAGGTCTAGAGCCGTTGTTACAGAAGATATGTTTCTAATTGCGGGCACGTGGTTGTATGAATTGTTTATCGTGATTGTTTCACATGAAACAGTTTTTCAGTTTCACTTCTTAGTATCACCAATGGACCAATAGCTGTAGAAAAGTACTACACCAGCCAGGGAGCTGCCGTAGATCTACACACATTTCCACAGTCACACAGTTATTCATACATCTGAACCTTTGCGTGGATACTTTTTTGTGCGTAAGTACCCTTTGTCCCTGAGGCCCCAGATGAATTTCATGGGGTGTTGGTCATGTGATCAGAGCAATGTCACATTTCAATTATGTGTCTCCCTCTAATACTTATTGGTTTTTTTTTCATCTTAACAAAACTGTGCGCTCAAACATGAATTTTTAGCACACTTGGAAAAAGTGCTTTTGCATACTTTGTTTTTCAGAAACAATTTTAAAAAGGGACAATTTGTCGAGCTGTCCTTTTCAAAGGGCTCTTTGAGGGGTTGAACTCAAACAGTCAGGGCTGAGTAGGAAAGAAGATTTGATTGTTAAGGCTCCCGCGTCCCGAAGGAATAAGAGTCAAGCTGAGCCATAAAATGTAAGCACGCACAAATGGAGACCAATAGGCACATACATAAATAGATAAAACCAGAAAACAACTATTTATTGGGATGTTTTATTAAAAATATCAATAACCTTTGACAGTAACGTAAAAAGGTAAATGTAAAAATGTTAAGCACAAAAGCTCAACCGTTTATAAAATATCTACGTCAAAATAAAAATGTTTTATCATCTCATCAGTTCCAGTGTGTGTGCAGAGACTTAGTACATGTATACATGTATACATAAACCCCAGCAAAAATACCCATTTACCTGAGGACTGAGAAGACTGAGAGACGTAGGCGACATAGTAGGGGTAAAAGAGGGATGTCCTGCATATAGATGCAGACAGAATCTATGCCCATATTTAATTTGACTGTTCTATGTAGCCTACTGCATGTGTGTGCTTTAAATTGATCTGCGAGCAGGGCTGGCCCGGCAACACCACCGCGTCTGCCCAACAGAGCACTCACCCACTCACGCACACACGCGAAGCAGGCGCAGGTCCACTCGACGTCACTGCCTGCAGTGACGATAACACAAGCTGACATAACACTCAGCGCCAGTGTATGGGGTGCGTATTCAGTCCAACCCCTTTTATCTCCCAGCCCACCCAACAGGTAGCATCCCATAATGCTCTCCACTGTATAAGAGCTAGTGTGAGGTCAGTCTGAGCCACGTGATGAAAACAGGAAGTCAGTAAAACATTAGAGATGCTTAAAGCCAATGAGACACTAAATTAACTGTGATATTAAAATCCTAATATTGTCTATTGACTACAACAACCACTGGCTGCGATCACAAGGACCTAGAGTAGGACTAAGGGAGTTTAGCCCCGTTCTTTGGGTAATTTAAGGTGTCGCTAACAGGAGGATTGTGTATGTGCATATAGGTGAATAAACCAGGCATCCAGAAGCAGCTAATCAGCTCCCAGCTTGTCTTCCAATTGGCCTTAATAAGATTAATGAGGAGCAGGAAGGCCGGGGACGTGCTGCTCGCACGACCACCTACCGAACACAAGCGCCACGACGTCACAGGCATCACTGCTCTTTTCACTCAAACGAGACACTAATGGCCGTGTTTTTCTGAAATGACTGCATCCGGCCTCATTGAGGCTTTGAGGCTGTCCTGTCAGCAAGTGATGCTAAAGCCCTTTGCCCGATCTGAATTTATATTTTAAGCTTCTCTAAAAAGTACTAAAAAAAAAAGTCAGATTATGATGGGACACGTATACTGTACATAGCAGACTTTGTTAAATGAGGAATTAAGGTTTGCTTTGCTTCGACTGGGTCAATCTCTGTCCATGCTGCAGGAGAAAGGAAGTGTTTCTGCTTTAGATGGTTTGTAACATGGGAGTGATGCATATTGTGCTCCAGCTGGAACATCTCATGCGATTTGTAAACAACATGTCAAAGCAAGCACAAATCCCTGCGCATGCACAGCAGACAGGTGAGGCCATGGAAAATCCTGGTAGAAACGTCCTGCTTTTATATCAGTTTAAAAGCTTGTAATCTGGCTCCTGGGTCAACAGTCAACCTCTTTGGGACAGGATTTACAAACTGCTACAACCGAGCAAATAAAGGGCAGTTTTATTGTTTGTTTGTTGTTGACAGGTCTTCGTCGATACTTTGCTTTGGCAAATCTTAAGACTCAGCTGAATAACTGGTATCTTCCTCCTCACATGTAATGAATGTACCTGCTTTATGTGCCGTCATGTAAACTTTGCCCATGTTATAAATACAAGCAGAAAGGGAAAGAAAATGAGGATGAAAATACAGATGACTTCGGAGGGACGGCTGGCGATAGCACTGCTTTCACCTGGAGCACAGAGGACGAACCGGGGACAAGAGATGAAAATCTCTTAAAAAAAAGATATGATTCATACTGGCAGCCTCCTCCAACATGTCTGTTTCCCTCATGCCCCATTTTGGTGATGATCTTCCTCTGTCTTTCCAGTTCAAAAGTGTTGTCTTATATACCTGTTTGTTAGAATCTTTTTCAACTGAATGATATAATAAATTATTATAATATAATATTATGACAAATGCATATGTTACACACATGCATGCACACACACACAAACACACACACACACACACACACACACACACACACACACACACACACACACAAAATCCTTTTTGTGCTCTCAACTATTTCTTTCAATTAAGCCCATATGATTTTGGCTTCTGCCTATTTTTAGTGGTGGATATTCATAATCCAGATGTCAAAAGAACGAGCACAGCCACAAACTGCCATCGCTGGAACTGGCTCTGCACCAAACGCTCCTCGCTGATCCAGAGTTGGCACTAAGATCGACCACTGCCTCAGTAGAAAGCAGTCATGTACATTGTGATATGGACTCCGTCTGATAGGAATGATGACACATACACTGTTCGCGCAACGCCACCATTGTGCTCAGAACAGCGTTGATTCTATTAGCAGCTCAGAGAGTAAACATGATACTAATATAAGGAACTAAGGAGAAAGAGGCAGGAAAACCAGTTCATCTCTGTTTCCACCTGTCTCCTCATCCTCATCCTCATCCTCATCCTCCCGCTCTCGTTCTCCTCTCCCCATCTTCCCCCTGCTCTAACCTTACCCATCTATCTCTCCTGCTGTTTACTTTCTATCTTTCTCATCCTGTCCTCATTTTTCCCTCTCATCCGCTCGTCATCGACAACCCCTCCCCCCTCCTGAATTCTGCCTTGTTTTCATTATCTCCTACTTGTTCTCCTCGCACTCCTCTGCCCTCTCTTGACCACACTTCTGTCCTCTCAGCTTTTATCTTAATTTCCTGCCTATTTTTCCTCTCAGTCTCCCTCTTTTCTCTTTTCTCCGTTCTTTATCTCTTCTGTTGAGAGCCTGCTCCTCAAATACTCCACAAGTCTCCATGGCCACAGTTGTCACGGCAGCAGGCTGTGCTGTATGTAAAACAAGGTGAAGGAGCAACACAATGAATATAAACATGCAGCTAGTTAATTTATATATGTATGCATATAACATCACATTCCTGGCAAACTGTATGTTTGAACAAACAATTCATATACATGTAAATAAGTGCACACCTTCTTAGTAACAGAACACATTTGTCGTACAAAACAATGACCAAATGACCAGAAAGAAAGATAATTAACTACTACTGGAAACATTATTATAAATATTCATATATTTCTCAATTTTTTTTGAGTTTTTTTCCCTGTAGTTGTTTGCATCAATACAAAATAAGACAGGTTTGCCTTCACTACTCCTCGGGTGAAGATTGACTGCAAAAATAGGAGCAGGCTGAGGTTGCAATGAAATAACGCAATAGCAAGTCATTGCTAACCCATGTGCCAAAGAGTAGGACTAAGAAATAATGAGCATCCAATACTACAATTAGCTGACATGAACAATTTCCTCATCACATTTCCTAGTAATTCAATATGTTGCTATTATTATATTAATTGTTAGAAGATTATCAGCTTTTTCTTCCTGCCTTTAAAAAAAAATCCCATTTATCTGACTTCTGCTAGTTCGGAACACTTTGTTTTAGTTCTTGGTTCTGTTGTACAAGACTTAACGCTGCATTCATTAAGTCCTCACCGCTCTCTGACTCATGTCTGAACACTGTGGTTTTGCAAGATAAAGCTTTTACAGTGACAGAGTGTGTGCGTTTCTGTGCTTGTGGCCCATATTCCCAACAGCGTATCTGCTCCCTGGGGCTTTGGGTGCTAAGCACTCGACTAAACAGGCCTCCTGACATGTGGGCATCTGTCGCCCAGAGGCCTAAAAACCTGTAAAGGCCTTTGGGCTCCGCTTAAAATAAACAAACACTTGCACAACAGCACATCTTTTACTAAATTAGTATTAAACATTGCAGGTGTTCTACAAATAAACACAACATTTGACGAGAATTTTGCTCAAACCCACTGACATAAATATTTCCCCCTTCATCATAAAACTGTAGCATTCTATTGAATTGAACTGTGCATTTGTGAGTCTATATTTAACACATGATAATGATGAAGAGGAGTGACAGCTCAGAGGAGAAAGGAAGTGACTCACAACAATGGGACTGCACTCTCCCTAATAAAGCTATGATCACAAATTTCCTGGGGCCTATTGAACATTACTGCATTACTGTAAGTCACAAAAACCAAACAGCCACACAAACGCATGCATATGTCTATTTATGTGTTAAAAAAAAATCAGTTGCTTCAGTACGATGATGGAAAATGCCCCTAGTGATTATTGGACGTACATCAGAAACATCTACAAGAATATCTCTGCCTGCAAAACACACCTCTGCCTTCACACTCTGCCTTGAACACATCGCAGCTCCTTTGCTGAAAAATATTGTTTACACAAGATTACTGCATGAACTGTCTTTCCTGTTATATGCCAGTAAGCCGCTGCCTATCTGCATGGCAGTCCAGCCAGAACTAATGCACACCCTCACACGCTGAAGCGAAGAAAACTGCTGTTGAAACGTCATGAGACACACACACACGCACGCACAGGCCTGACACGTGAACAGCAAGCGAGCTTTTGCAGTCAACCAACAGGCTAAATGAAGCATTAACGTTAACATTACCTACGGTCTCCTTCACACATCCCTTCGTTTCTCCATCTTCACATCCACTCTGCCATTAGGACTGAGCCAGGCTCGGACGTCAATGCGTGAACTGCGGGTCATGGATCAAATGCTGCCATAGAATTTACTGCTAAATAAAGAATGAAGAAATGGCGCAATAAAAAACACAATGCTTTGTCTGAATTGCTTTTAATAGTAACTGCTGGTACATTTATGTTTTACTGTAACCATTTGAACTGATTTAAAGACTAGTTTGTGTGTGTTGAAGGCCAGTGTGTGGGTAGTGTGATGTTATATTTGTATTGTTATCTGATCATGTAAAACAAAGACTGTTTTATCTGGTGGACATCTGGATGATAAATATATTACTTTCTATATTTACTTCATGTAAAATCCAAGAACCCATTACAACATGAGTCTGTGTCGATCTATGTAAGAACAGAGATAGAGACTAGTTTTATAATTCACACAGAAAGACGTGTTCGCGGCCGCCTAGAACGAGCAGCGTCTGAACATGTACAACCATTTACACGCCGTCAGTGCTTCTCTGTAGCTACCGAGAGGTCTTCCCCTCACACAGAGACGTCCTGGCTTCCACCCACCTACACGCGTATAAGCTACCGTACAGCATCTACATGGGCACAGAGCAACAGCGTGCCAGAAAATCGTACGCAAAGCAACGGCTGAAATGACAGGAAGTGAAGGTGAAGAAGAGCAGCAGAGGCTGTCCACTCGCCAGGTCGACCACCAGTCACACGCTGCCCCAGTCTGATCACCAGTACAATTCATTGAACTCTCACTCCCTTTCGCACACACTCTTTTGATTCAGGTTCATAAAATTACAGCTAATACCAATACCGTGTCAAATATTACTGAGCACAGCTGCATAATCAGAATTATAATTATATAACATCAGGATTATTACACGTGATTTAATGATGGGACTGTTCCTCTCCCCTCACAATGAAATAAAACTGCTTTCAGCTACTCCTAGTATTCAACTTGAATCCACTGTCCAGCACTGCCTCTCTTTAGAGCCTCTCTCTAATATTCTTCCATTACCTGCTATGTTCTGCACTTTTGCGCAAACAGACACAGACACAAGTGCAAATCTTACTAACCAAAAAAAGATTAATTGATATCAATTCAACAAAAGGCAAACTCCTTGTTATCGCACTACAGAGATGAGAGAGTTTTCCAGAGGTTCACATTGGGTCCTGAGGCGTTTCTTAATATTGACCCTATTCATCAAGACAACACAATGCGACCAAGGAATGACATGGATAATGTGTATTATTGCTCAGACCCCGCTGCAAAAACTCCATAAATAAGTTGTGACACATGGTCTGTCTCAGAGCACACGCATGCAAAAAAAAGGACATGCCCACAAAGAAGCACACGCATGCTTGATGGAGTAGTGCGCTGCTTAGTGTGACTCTCATTTCCCCTCTGCTCTAAACCTTTAATCCCAGACAGAGGAAAATGACACAACCTGACATCCTGTTCTCAGAATCACACATACACACACACACACACACGGAAACAACATCAACACATAACTGCAACACATGCACATACACACGTTTACACAAGTAGATACAAAAAAGCATGCATAGTGGAAATGATGTAGAAATGCACAAAACACACATTCACACAAACACACTCCACAATTTGGGAATGTTTTTATCCTCTGAAGTGACACACACTCAGGCCATTCACTGTCTGACTGAAGCAACACACGTGTATGAGCACAAGCACCCACACACACACCTGAATGAACTCACTCCTCTGCTGTGGTGTGGATGAACCTGCCCACCTTACAGCATCAGGGCTTATGGCTGCTTTTACACAACCAACTCAAACATCTTTCTGAATCACACTGGGGAAAAAGTAGACCCTCTATGTGACATTCTGTGCTGCACCTGTGACAGGAACCATGCTCCCTCAAAGCTTTTCTATAATCCTTTGCTAACTAACATTCATATTTATTGAAATAAATACGATTGTGCTTCACTGGAGCAGTAATACTACTGTAGTATTCTGGTGACCTACATGTTGGGCAAATCTTAGGTGGGTCTGAAAGCAGCATAAGCATTTAGCTCTAATATGTCGATGGTTACCTCAATCAAGCTGCCTGAAAAATTACAGGACCTGTGGAATAAATTTAAAAACACAATAATTGAGCTGCAGCAGATCTGAACCCAGCCGGATTACCATGGAGATGTGGTCTTTGCGGGCGGGTTCACGAGGATCATTTTCATTTTACGGACAATCTAAGTGAAATGAGGGCGGTGCTGGGAGTCTTTGGCTTGATGTCATGACTAGTTGCAGGTATGTTGAGATCCGCCCGCTGCAAAGCAAGCCTGTGGTTTTAATCAGAAAACGATGTGGCTTGTTACCATGGTTTTAACTCCAATATCCAGCCCTGTATTAGCCAAAAGATTATTTATCCCTTGATCTCTGACTCATACTGTTCATGTGAAGGCTCACCCACATGCAGTCCAACAATGAGAACAGAATGCATACACAACCAGTCGGGGTAACTGGCCCAGCCCAGTGGGCTGAGTGCAGAAAACAAACACATCTGCTGCTGAATAAAAGTCTTTCTGTTCTATGTTCTCGAGCGTTTCTCACACGGTTATTAATTATTATCCATTATATAAATTTAAATGCTGAATGTACTGTGGCACTCAACATCACACCTGCTACCTTCTTTTCGTGCCAGGGTTCTGTGTACAGTACAGCAGGTGCTCAGATAGCGTCGAGCAACGAGTCAACGTCTGATTTGTGCTCAAATTTTCATATTAGTCACAGCAATTCAGAGATTTCAGAGACCTAAAAAACAAATGTTTGTTTTTAAAAAAGTATTACTACGTTAAGATGAGAATCATAATATTTATTTTCATACATACATTTAGTTTGTTCTATGCCACACAGCATTTCCCATCTGAATGGTGATTGTTTAGCACAATTCTGCTAATTAGTAAGTACATTAATTAACATTTAAAGTATATTAGGGAACAAATTGTTGCTTCTCGGCGGAGCAGTTACACAAGTCAAAACATTCATCATGCATTTCACTGTAAACATTGTCACATACACATTAGTTCATTGTCAAAATGCGTCAAGTGCTGAACTGTTGCAAGTTCCACCCCTTCAGCTTTCACCCGGTGCTTTGTAGCAGCTAAACAAACCACGGACGTGCCATGAGAGCAGAAACACGCAGGAGATGGACGCCGCCCCATTCCCAGGACGAATATCAGACCCAAGGTACAGAATGTGTGCTACAGCAGACGGCAACGGCACGATGCGCGATGACTCGCCCTTTAATGTAAAGCTGTCGCTACTGCATGTCTGCTGTGATTCTCCACCACTACGACAGACACGTTACTTGGATATTTTACTTCCGCAGCATGTTTTTGTGTGAAACATTGTACATTTACTGTAACATACAAAACGCCAGCCAGCACTCTAGATCTAGTCTTTCCTCTGTTGTACAGTTTTCCAGTGAGTTTTTTCAGCTGGATGATAAATGTAATAAATATCCAGTGGCCATAAACCTACAACGGTAGGAAATGATTATATTACCAATCTTATTGTAGCAGCTTTTATATAATCTTCAGTTTGATTTATATGTTGTACCACGCTGGCACAACCAAAGTGAAAGTAGTTTCACTGAGAGGGAAAGCACAGATGTTTGATTGATCTCCATCAGATCACTGCCTCTTATGTGATGTGAAAGTGCTGTGTGGGTCCTTTGTGGCAGCCTGCAGTCAAAGGTAGCTCAGGCCCTACAGTACACGCTGGAACTGGACTGTGTACGTGGACCTATAATATTAACATGTGAGTGTACAGCGTTATCCTTCATATTAAGACCATATGGTCCCAGTCACTTGATTGATTGAACATGTTATGTGCTTCACGGTTCATACAGTACATATAGGAGATGCCTTTAAGCGGTTTACTCAGAAACCAACACATACAGTGGCATCATATAGGATCATTATCGGATCAGGTCAAAGGGGGCGTCATAAGTCTGCTGGTTTACGGTCCACAAAATAGGATATTAATGAGTTTTTCTGTGAAGGGAGCAGGAGCTGAAAGAGGAGAGGGGGTTATAATGAAAGCAAACAAACTTATAGTGAAGAGAAAACAGTCAGAAAGAATCTGTAATGTAGGAAGAGACTGAGGTGGTTACACAGAGAGAAGGACAGGTTTAATAATCTAATAATCAGATTAGGAGAGGAGAGAGCAGGACACAACAGTGTGAGCAAGCAACAACACAAAGGTCACAAACAACAGACGACTGAGTGCAGAGTAACACTGCGGGGCCGTCGCTTGCATGTTGGATCTGTGACCTCTGACATTTACGTGAGCATAATATTCAAATGCAACAGCAACCTGAGCTGACAGCGATGTCAAAACTACAGCATTTATCACGTTGGGCCATCAACCTCCATTAAAAGCCTCCTCAAATGTAAATGGTTTGAACTGAAGGGAAACACAACACTAAATCTGATTCAATGCCTGTGCATGTAACATTAAAAACAATTATGACATGGAACTAAAATGTCCAGCAGCAAAAAAAATATATATAGCTGGAATGGAGTAGCACAGAGTAGAGAGTCAGTCATGTGACAGTGTTCAGTAAAACCTCCTCCCTGTCGCTGGACCCTCCCACTTGTAAGCTCCTGCCCTACATCTCTGCACCAATCCTCCGTCATCCATCCATCTCTCTTTACCACCTCTCTCTCTCCACAACCTACACTCATTTACTGACAACTAATCCACTGCCCAGTTTAATCCCTCGACCTGCACTCGCACACTCACACACATCCGGTTATATAAAATAAAACACATCGTCAGACGCACAAACTCTGTATGAGCAACGTTCAAACGGAATGAAATGCCTCATTGTAAACAGAGGAAGAGGACTGGTGGCTGCAAAGCTTCTGCAGAATCGTATCACACGTTCTAAAATCATTTTCATATCTGTCCTGAAGCCTGTGGGACAAGATTGAAAAGTTAACATAATAATTTATAATTTCATCTTATTATTCAATATTATATTTCCTTGATGTCATGATGGGCATTTGGGTATAATGTCTAATAAATCCATTTACAATTATAGCTCATTCAGCTTTTTTATTTATTTTACTTCATCATTATCAATCAAATCAATGCTGCTTAAAAACAAAAGAACATAATTAATGCAAGTCTGGGGTGAACAGCTATTTTGAAAGCTGATAAAAAGACATTTATTTATTTGCTGTTTTTTCCACTTATGTTTTGACTTTGTGCAGTTGGAAGGAAATTATTTATTCAATATTCACGTACTAAATAACCATGGAGGCAGAGAGGGAAGCATTAACTAAGCATCCAAAATCAGATTCAATGCTGAAAATGCTTTGAGGTGAGTATAGGGGCCGGTTTCATTTACTTGGTATTTCAGCTGTAGTGATGAACCCCCGGCTCTCTGCTTCGCCTCCTCTTTCCCATTCTTTGCTGCGAAGGAGCCGATGACACAACACCCACACACTCGCTAAAAAAGGATGAAGCAATAGTTGTGGAAATACTACGGAGGTGAGAGAGACGACCCATCTCCCCCAGAACTTGAATGGCTATAAACATGTACAGTTTTAGGTCGTGTTTGCTTCAGGTTTTCACTGTATTGCTCTTTATTGCAGTAACAGTACAGAATAGTGTGGTGCATTTATAAAGAGGAATATTCAGAGTAGCGTAGTGTTCGTCAACTACCATCCAAGACTTTTTGTGAATAAATGCCTCCAAAGAGACAAGGGGCTTTTGAAGAGAACAGTGGAACACATCAAGGTTACTGAGTGTTCATTTAATTTTTTCCAACAGGGCATATTCAAATGTGACAAAACCTAAAGTAAAAAATCGGGTTTCAGGCTAGAAAACCTGAAAAGGGCAACATGACATGCTTTCAGTTTTACTGACAAAACAGAGTAAAAGCTGCATTTCTATTCACGCAGTCACACACACACGTACTGTACATGGTGCAGCTAGTGTTAACCGTAGAGTTGGACAGACTAAACAATGCCCGTCTGTTTCTCTATGTCCGTCTCTCACTACAATTATTCTTCTGCTGCTTCTACTGCTTCATTCTTTAAACTGTCCTATGGTCTTCACTGCCCTTTAAGTGCTACGACTTCCTAATTAAGTGCTTGGGGTGTGTTGAACATCTGTCCCAGATGTGGGGTTCAGCCTGATTGTGCCGAGGGCTTAGCAGACTGTGTTGACACCTTTAATCATTACAAAGCAGACCAGCTGAGACCTGGGGCTCTGTACACACCAATCTGCAAATGCAGCGTTGGCAAATAACCAGCCACACATACACATATATCAAGTGTGTTAGTCAAAATGAGTGAAGTGTACTGTGCATTAAGTGCACTGCATCAGAAGAATGTAAATAAGTGATTGCATTATATTGCATCATAATAATATTTATATTTTCAAATTTCATTATAATTATGGAAATTCAACTTTCTCTTAGAGTTTCTGTCGTTTCACCTCAGCGGTGCTCTGACATCACATGTGGCTGCTGCTGTGGCACAAGGAGCGGTTTGTGTGTGTGTGTGTGTGTGTGTGTGTGTGTGTGTGTGTGTGTGTGTGTGTGTGTGTGTGTGTGTGTTCACCACCATTTGCGTGTGTCAACGAAACAATGAAGCCTCACACATTCATCCAATTTGGGATTGCACTGTGACGCAGCCCACACATCAGCCAATCCCGTATGATGACCAATAGAGGCACAAGCAGCCAGCATCTCAGTGTGTGTGTGTGTGCATGTGTGTGAAACAACTCTTTTTACCTTTGCTACCAAAGTAAACAAAATATCAACTCAAAAACTAAGACTCTTCATTTTGAAGCAGGGGATTTAGCTCAACTTTGCACAACTGTATCGCTACTACATTTGTAAAAGACATGTAAAAGTAAACTTGTGAATGTTGCCATCACTGTAGCAACAGAAAATAAAACTAAAATTTATTACTCAAGCGCTTCAAGTTGTACTGACCTCCTTAGTTATCTCTTTTGGAAACAAAAGCCTTTAATACTCTTGCAGATACTACAGATTATAAAAGAACTGCAAAGTGCACTAGCATGCCCAATGTTACACAGTTTATCAGACAGCTCAGCAAATATCAGAAAGTGAAAACACAAATAGTTGTCCAATGTGTTCCTTTTGACCTTTAACCAAACCCTTAAATCCCCATTACACGCTGATACGTATCAGTGTGTCCAGCACAAGAGAAATCACAGCCAGTCTTCATGCAGTGTTGCTCAGCGAACCTCCATTAGACAACACCAAGCCTTGCTCTGTATTTTTTGCGGTACTCACCAGTTCTTGGTTGGTAGAATTGGAGTCGTCTCCGGGGAAGGGGATGTAGATGGCTAAGGCCACACAGTTGGCAAAAATAGACAGCAGAATAAAGATATCAAATGGTCTGAGAAGAGACTGTTAAGGAGCACACTCATCTGAAATTAAGCCATTCAAACACGGTATGGGAACAGGTTTTTAAAATCATAAGGTAAAGGAATAAGATTGTAAAAAACAAGCTAAGAGTTTAAAAGGTTATTGACAGTAAACTAATCTGATTTAATCAACTTAGAGTGTTTTAATCGATTCTAATCTAATAAATGTTATAATTATTTAATTGATCTAAGCAGCTTGCTAACTGTTCATTGTTTAACCACATTTTGATCTAGTGTTTCATTTAAGCTCCTACTAAGCTCCAGCTCTTTGTATAACAAAAATCTTCTAGTTCATTATTTCCCTGACTAATACTGTGATCCATTCATTAATTCATCTACATCCAGGCATACATGCATTTATCTATGAAGCAAAGTATCCATACAAACACCCTGAAACACCTGAACACCTGCCATTCTTTCATCCAAGCGGATGGCGGGTTGAAGGATACTTCCACTCCACCAGGCTGATGCAGGCCCTGCGGATGGGGTTGTTGAGGGTGAGGCAGAACAGAGCCCTGGGTGGTCTGCTGTTGGTGGACCCCCCCTGCTTTTTGCTTTTGGCATACTGCTGCCTCTTCCTCTGTGCCAGTGAGCCTACGGGAGCGGCTCCGGTGGTGCAAACTGAGGGTTGGGAGCTCACGTCGGGCTTTGCAGCTTCGCCCTGCGCTTGGCGAGCAGCGGTAATAGCGGCATGCCAAGCGAGGACAGGGCTAACACCAGAACCAGTAGCCCCGGGACCCTCAATGCTGCTGTTTGCTCCGAGGAGGCCATGAGATGAGCCAACGGGCTTGCCGGTGCTGGAGGGGGCCTGCTGAGGGTCTGGGGGATGGAGCTGGTGCAGATGGGTGTGGCTTTCTTTCCAGACTGCCGAGGCATCAGCTGAGGGAGTGGTCCTTCTGTTGCTGGCATACTGTGCCCCTGGTGGGAAAGACACAAAGTTTACAAGGATATGGTTCTCCGTAACAGCTGAGATTTAGTACACCTTGGGAAACTATAACTTAGATTTCATATTAATTTTGTAATAGACCATATTCTGCACAACTATAGGACTACTGGATATAATATTAAGTTTGGATTTTGAACAAAGACAAAACTAATCTTAGATAGAGAGAGAGACAAAGTAAAACAATGAGATAATGATATAATGTCTCATCTGTAACATACTGATAACTTATGGTAAAAAGAAAGTACACAAAGAACATATATAACAGTATTTTTATAAAGATCAAGAATAAACATGTCATTAAAAACTTGTGGACATGATTCTAAATTATCTGAATTGTGAATTGTGAAAAATGTTTCTTTACACAACATTCTAGTTATGTCTTGAAACAAAACTAATTATGATTGTATTAACTTAAAATACAAGATGACAGTCTAAATGGCAATTGCATTGTCAAAGCAGCGAGACAAACATTAAATATTAAATTTATTATAAGCAAAAGGTGATGGATTATTCTATTTCTGAAATTTGAGAGATCAAATGTTGGAGATTTGTGTTGTATTAATGCAAATAAATTATTTTACAAAGCCAATCACTTTAACTCAAATCATAGAATTAGCGAGAGGAAACAAAACTGTTTAGTCTGTTTTTTTTAGCAGAACAATCCATAATGCATAATACATTTTTAGTTTAGGCAAACTGGAAAAATAAAAATGCTTCTAAAACGTGTGTGCTTATTTTTACTGTACATCTACAGATGGGAGCAGTTTCATACAGAAATCTGTCATTTGCAGCGTTAATGCTTTTTCCAAATACAGAACATCGCTACTGAAACAATAAACACACACACAGCAACAAACACACACACTACCGTTGCACGTTATTATTTTGTTTCTACCACTTGTTACTGCACAGTAGTATTTCTCCATCATTGCTGCTACTTTCAGAATTGTTTCCACCTTAACTCACTACCTCATCACCACATAAGTATTAAAACATGTCGCGTGTCATTCTGTGGCTATTATCTTGTCTCCACATTTGTACAGGCACCTTACGTTGTCTCTTGTCTCCTTTGTATAACTGACTTTCTGTAGTAAAGTAAATGTTGTAAATCGATGTTGTATTTTATGTTGCATATACATAGCACCTTTGGAGGAAAGCTGTTCCTATTCACTGTACACTGAACTGCATATGATTGGAATGGCAATAAAAGCCTACTTGACTTGACTTGAGAAGAAGACGAATACTGGTGTAGAGGAAGAAGACAGAAAGAAGAAGATTTAGTTTCATGGGAGTCTAGAAGAGTGGGTGAGGGAGAACGAGAGAGAATGAGAGATCAGGGCAGCCAGCATGGATGCGGGAGACAGACAGTGTGAGAGAGTCATTAAAATCAATGCAAACCACAAGTGAAAAAGACATTGCCCTTGACACAGTCACTTTGACTCGCTGCAGCTCTACATCAGTCTGGGACTATATTCACAGCCAACCAGCCACTCATTTCAGGCTGAGCCTGGTAACGAATCCAACATCTTCACACTCAGCAACACAGACAAACGCAAAGACGCTTTAACACCGATAATAAATTATTTAAAACAGAATTACTTAAAATAAAAAAAACCCATATTCATAATCTACACATTATCTTGCATCTAACTTTTATATTATACTTGATGACCTTACGACCTGTGACCTCTACATTGATAACAACTTCATTTTTTTTATTCTACTAAAAATGTTGTATTTACTAACCGGATGTGGACACCTAAAAAGTTGATTACGCGTCTTTCTGTTCAATGTGTGCAATGCACAGGGCGAAATTACCCTCCACAAACTGCCACACGGCTTAAAAAGGACCACTTGACCACAACGTTGGACCAATCTGCTCTAACGGCCGCAACTCGGTTCCCAGCAGATTAGATCACCACTGCCATCACATTAAGACGCTCTCAAACAAAAGGTTACAGCGTTAATGCACAATCGGGCCACTAAAGTGAGTTAGAAGGCCAATCCTGCGTCCACTCAGGATATAGCCGCATAATAAACGGACACCCGGAGAACGGAGCGCGCGAGCGCTCTCGCCCCCTCTCGCAGCGCTCCAACTCCCCGCTGCGCCGCGCGCTCGCTCGCTCGCTTTTACCTTCAGCCTGATCATCTGCTTCTTGCATCCTCGAATCCACATTGAAAAGACCAGCGTCAAATCCAAGTCATCGCTGGAAAACACACACACAGCGGTATCGACGCGAGAACCCGAGGCGAGGCTTTAACCTGAATTATAAAATGTTTGCCGAGCGCAAACCCAGAGAGGAGCGCCAAACATTTTCGCCACATCCGGGTGCCTGCCTGCAGATTCACGGCGGATCCAAAGGGACGCGCTGACAGCAGCAGTCAAGTCCAGTGTTGTCAATTATTCCCTCTGTGTGTGGCTGGGAATGGACCGAAACACGCTGGAGCCACACGCGCTGGAAACGCACCTGTTGCGTCCAATTAACTTTAACCTCTTCGAAGAGCGAAACGAACACCTGAGCTTCAAAATGAAACGTATTTTAGCACGACGGGCAGAAATAAACGAGATCTTAACTGGGTATCACGAAAAAACTCCCGATGTCTATTTAATTATAGACCTACAGTGTTTAAGATCACTGGCAAAACCAGCGTAAGACCATAAAATCCTAATGTTTTTACTTTGAAACTTGTAGGTAAATTTAAATCATGTATAATAACCAACTAATGATTACCTTGAATATGACCACCGATATTAAACTGGAGCAATATTGATTTTTAATTAGTGCAAGTTTTAGATCAACATCAGATCGCAGTAACATCACAGTTCATGATTAATTTTATAAATATAAAGCTTTCAGTAAAACAGCTTGCAGGCAGCTGACGGCAGCCACAGTGGACTAACTTTCTCCCGTCGGAGAAATGTCTGGAGGATAAACGCACTCCATAAACCCCTAAAGACTGCTTGTGTTTTGGGTTCTCGACTTACCCCTCAGGGGTCGTCCTCTTACAATAAACGGCATTCTGTCACCTGGCACTTCCCTGGGGCGTCATTTCGCCGTCTTCTGCCCTCGCTCCTCGGCGATTCGAGAGGAAATGAGTCGTCGGAGCGGTGCTGGAAGGTTACCAGTGATTGGATTACCTGTGACTGCATGGAGGACAACAGTTTCACGGTGGCGCGTAATCCTCCCGTTATAATCCCTGGTCCAATGTTCCCTCACCCAGAGGCAGGTGAGGCAGGCAGCTGTGCCAGGGAGCACGTTATTGTAGGCCGCGATGATTCAAAGTAGCCTACTGCATTAAACTACAGTAAATATGCAGCGGTTCCTCTATAACACACATTGAGTTTAAATAGTTTTGTTAATGCTTACTGTCGCCATCGTACGCGTTGCAGACTGCTCCTGTGTCATTTAGGCTACAGAAAATTCGTAAACTTGCGTAGGATTAGAACCTTACTTAAAAACGCTATCATTTTATCAGCTGTTTATTGTGATCTGCAACGTAGCCTACAAACATCCTAGTTTAAGGGCCACATGTCAAAATTGACCCAAACGTGTGTGCAGCAGCACCGCCCTGTGGCGGGTTATCTATGGAAAATGTGTTAGCCTAATATTTTTTTCGTATAGATAAATATTTAATTAGTAATAACAAAAAGTTTTCAATTTGATGTTCTTCACTGTAGGACGGTCAATTGTACTGGGATTTAAATGTCCGCTTGATTAATAAACTTAACGGTTAGTTTATTTCCATGCTAGCTAAAGTTAAAAATGTAAGTTAAGATACTTTAATTTAAAGCTAAGTATCGAAAACGTTACTCAACCAATTCCTTGGCCACTGTGGTCCTATTAGAATTGAAAATTACAAAAAATCCAGGTCAATCTCTATTAAAAAAATAAATTTAAAACTTTGGCAAACGCCACTTCCTGAAATAGCGGAAGTTGTAGGTGTCCGCCGAAATTTGTCCGTGCGGGAGCAACTACTGTGTCCAAGATGGCGACCGTAAATGCTGGACAAATTATGAGCTTAGCAGCTCTACAGAGACAAGACCCTTACATAAATAAACTGCTCGATGTTACAGGCCATGTGGCACTTTACAACTTTAACTCCAAAGCGAACGAATGGGTATGTTTATCTATAGACAGTTTAGTACCTAGCTAACAAATGAGTGCTATGTATTTACCATGCTAATGCTAGCGCTTGGTTAAATCATAAACATTAGGAATGTATTAGTATAGGTTCAAACTGACTTATATGGTCACAGACACGCTGCAGTAACGAGTATAATTTATTTATTGTTTCAATCGCTTCAATTAATTGGCACTGCTATGCCATGAATAAACATAATTTAGCTGTTCAGTTAGCGTTTGTTATTAATCAGCACGTTTTAATATAGCTTGTTTTTTTACGTCTAACATAATTTATCATTGCAGGAGAAAACAGAAATCGAAGGCACGCTGTTTGTTTACGCGAGGTAAATATTTAAAGTGTTTTTAGGCTATTTAAATAATTATTGTTTTAATATAACGAAATAAATGACGTTTGACTGTTGGGTGACATGGTTACGTTTTTGCGCTGACATGACGGACCCTGCACACCTGTTACAGTAAATGCGCTTCAGTAAAAAAATACTAAGCGCTAGTCAGACGCTTTGAAAAGTAATTGTTTTATTTGTTCAATTGAAAGGGAGTACACTTGAATAAACTCAATAATAATCAATTGTTTTTATTTATTCATTTAATTTCTGTAAATATGGTTTTGGCATATTTTATGATTATTACTAGATTGTTTTTGGTGCACATTACCAGTCAGAGGTTCAGATGCACCTTGGTCTTAAATAGTTCTCTTAAGGACTTTTACCTACCGCTGACTGGCTCATGGTGGAGTCCAAGTGTCTTCAGTATGTATGTGTATGGTATGACTCCACAGTCACTGAAATCTTTGTTGAACTAAGGTCTGCTTCCCCTCACCACGGCTTCACAATCATGAATCGACTGAGCACAGAGAACTTGGTGGAGCCAATTAACAAAGATCTGGAGTTCCAACTGCAGGATCCCTTTCTTCTCTACAGAAATGGCAACTGTGAGTTTTTATAAAACAGAAATGCCACAAGTGTGTGTGTGTGTGTGTGTGTGTGTGTGTGTGTGTGTGTGTGTGTGTGTGTGTGTGTGTGTGTGTGTGTGTGTGTGTGTGTGTGTGTGTGTGTGTGTGTGTGTGTGTGTATTAGACATGTTCAACACTGTCTAAACAGGTGTTAAAAAAGTTTCATGTATGAAAACAAATGCATGTATGGTCCATGAAGTTGTTAATAACCACACTTACCACTACCCACACTCGCATGCATATTAAGTGGAAAAAGTAAGAATAGTACCTCTGAATATGCCATATAGGCACTTCCCAAGTGTTCTCTGCAGCATCTCTCTTCCAGTTTGCTTGAAGTCATTCTGGTGTCTTGGAGTCACACTGATCGAAATTAAATCTGAGTCTTTTGTACTCATGACCTGCCAGACAGCAACAGTTTCAGTTTGGAGTTTGGCTGTAGGTGTATGCAGTCTGCATGAGGGAAAAAACTAAAGGGACCCCCGATTAGACTTAATCACACTGTGCTTTCATCTGTTTTTGTTAAATTGTTGATTTTTCATCTATTTCACCCCACAACAGCTAAGTTCTATAGTCCTGTAGCTCCTCCAGTGTAAAAGAAAATATTTTAACACGAGGTGAAAATTAAGAGATGAATTTCCTCAGATCTTTAAAAAATAACTGACAGCACTGCCACCAAGGTAATCTATGAGTAGTCTGAACAGGACTTTCATTAAGGCAATAAATAAGGAGTTGGATTGTTTTCCCATCTGCTTGCTTATCAGAAAAAATAACATGGCCAGAGTCAATGTCAGAGTAGATTGCTCTCCCTTTGGACTTGGTTTGCCCATCAGCCTGGCTGGTATGGAAGACATGATGCACTTTTTTAGTAATATACAAGCCAGAACAACTTCTCCAGTATCTTCACTCCAGTCCAGCTCCTGTTATTAGCATTTTAGCTCTTCAGAGTGGGTTGAGTTGTAATCAGAAAAAGAACCAGAAGTTCAGAAAGAAAAGGTTACCATATTCCTCAGTGTTGTATTGGAGGCTTTTCCAACCTGTGGCAGCTGATAATCACCCCTTGAAGTCCACTTGAAGTAAATTCTTTCTGATAGTGTGTTGTCTCTGGTTCTGTTCCTTGTTTAGTTGTCTACTCCTCTCAGAGGTTCTTCAGTCTTCTTAAGAAATGCTGTATTGACTAGAAAATCCATTTGTCAGAAATTATTTAAGCAGACAGACTCACATCTGTTTGTTTAATGTGACGGAGTTCCAGCAAAGGTGCAGTTGTTATTGAGGTGTGTTATGTTGAGTGAGAGAAATGGTTTGAAGACTCCTCCCTCTGCTGCAAACTACAAAAAGTAAGAAGGAAACAATAATAGATATAAAAGAGCAAAGGGGAATCATATTAAAAAGCAAAAATATGAAGATGTAGAGAATGGATTAAGTAATTCATGGTTAGTTGTTGCTTGATTACTTGTGAATTTGAAAGGGTAATGACTTTTTTTAAAATTGTGTCCAAGAGACACACACACCTGTTTACTGTGCTTCATACTCCCCATGGTTGCAGTAGATTCTGCAGGGAGATAAACATTCAGGTTCCTAGGTTACAACAATCTCTCGGGGGCACCTTGAGTACACCAGAGTTTTTAAAAATTACTCACAAGCAATGCAACTTAACAGGTTATATACAGTGTGTGTGTGTGTGTATGTATATATATATATATATATATATATATATATATATATATATATATATATATATATATATATATATATATATATATATATATATATATATATATATATATTCTGCAGGGATATATATATTTATATATATATATATATATATATATATATCTCTCTCTGCGGATCTATATATATATCTCTATATCTATATCTATATACTCTATATATCTCTCTCTCTATCTCTCTCTCTATCTACTCTCTCTCTCTCTCTCTCTCTCTCTCTTCTCAGGATATATATATTATAATATAATCCTGTGCTCACTGAGTTGCCTTTATGTTTACATGGTGCTTAGTAAACACAAACCCAGGGGGGGCTTTGGAAAATACATGTTTTGTGTTTGATCTTGGGTTCACTGTAGGAGCTACATCTGTCTCAACCTGCAAGTTTTTGCTAATAGCGTAATAGAAAAAGGAAAATGCAAAAACAGACTAGCGTTAAATAAATCAATCAAAGGCATCTGTGTCAAAATTTGGTTTCTTGCAGTGGGCATCTACAGTATTTGGTTCTATGACAAGAAGGACTGTCAGCGCATCGCCCATCTAATGGCCAAGTAAGTTGCACATGTGCTTACTGTGTTTGTTGTTTGAGGCAGAGCATCACCATTAGCTCTTCTTTTATGGAGGAGCTTTTTAAACACAAATTATTAAACATGCCCTCATCTGTGAGCGGGGCGTGACCCAGCACACTTCAAAGCCTTTAATGACGCTCAACTAAAGGATTAAAAAAATGCACACGATGCGTATCGACATGTTTGTCCACAGGATTGTAAAACACGAAGCAGACCATGCACAGAGAGACTCACCAGAGAGGGCAGAGCCTGCTCGGACCAACGGTGTCACAGAAGCACGGCCCATTGACATCCTGGAGCTTCTCAGTAAAGCTAAAGAAGAATACCAGCGGGTGAGGACACAAGCAACAACATGAGTTGAGGATGTGCTATTTATGTTCCCCAAAACTACAATAGAACACTTTCACAGATGCACGGTCTCATTAATCATAAATCTACGGTTCTGTATTTAATTTAGCTGTTTTGTTTTTTTTCTTAATTTCCAAGATGCTATTTATTTCTGTGTGTTTGGAGCAGGCTCAAGGAGGTGAACCAGATATTTCCACAGAGCCAAGTGTGAAAGTGAAAGCAGCCATCAGTTCTACAGAGCATGCCCTCAGCTCTCGGCAGCCTGAAAAGGTACATTCATTACATCCTTCTAAAAAAAGCCCTGCTGTTTAGGAGCATCCTCCTCTGCTCACTCCCACATACAGCAACTGTGAAGGTGGACAAACACGCTTGTTTTTAACTGGGGTGTCACTGTCACCGTGCAGTGAAGAATTTGGCAGCATGATACTACAGCTGCAGCCAGCCAACTTATGCTACTGTTCCATGTGTCTATTTTATTATTTTTACTTTAATTGATTGTGTGTGAATTAAATGTAATTTAATACCGTATCTGAATAACACAAATCTAAATGTGTTCAAATGATAATGTGTCTGCCAGTTTAATCCTTGCCCCTAAGGACTTGTCTTTATTAAACCCTCAGATAATATTAAATTTCAAAATGAAACATCTCAAGCAACAGGTCATATTTAAAATGAAATGTAATAATCTTAATTCCATAATGGCAAATCAAACCTTTGATGTGTGATTAATGTCCAACCTTATGTTGAAATTAAATTTTAAAAAATTAAGAGGGAAAGAAACAATTGCAACTCATGCTAATTTAGTCAAACAGTTTAAGTCTGAACTCTTTTCTGCAATTTAAAGTGAAAATAGCAGCAGATCTTGACAATCACTTGTTGTTCTGTTCTCTCACCAGAGCACTCGCACAATGGTGAAGCAGATCACTGTTGAGGAGCTCTTTGGCTCAACGCTTTCTAAAGACCCCTCTCTGCCTGCCATGCCCGTACACAGCGCCACCACGCCTTCCAGCGACCCCTCCTCTGTCTATGTGCAGAAGCAGTCTTACCCCTCTCAGAAACCACTTTTCCCTTCACACCTTGGAGCTCAGGACCCAGGGTCCAACCAGTTGCACCAAGCTCCTGGCCTGCTTCCAACTCCTTACAAATTACATCCCAACTCTGTTTTCCAGTCCTCCAGGTCAGACTCCCGACCTCAGTGCTCTGCATCCCCTCTCATGGTACCTCCTGCTGTATCAGAACCTTGTGCTGCCCCTGCTAGTTCTGTACCACCCCCAACTGTTTCCCCAACCTATTTGGGACAGGAAATACTCAACACACTGAAATCAGCTGTGCCATTAGTCAGTTCAGACATCCACAAGCCCATCCTTGCACCCAACTTCCTCCAAAGCACGCTCGTCCCTCCCCACAGCTTCCAAGAGATAATGGGAAAACCAATGCTTCAGCACAGCAAAGAGATGGATGTTTTCTCCCAGTCTCCAAACCTAATAAAGCCTGTTTCTGTAAGTAGAATGATTTCTAAGCAGTTTTTGTGCTGGTTTAGCTTTATCTGTGTCTCACTTCCAACTTATACTTTTATATCTACTCAACAGTTTTTTGGTAATTTTCCTGCTTTTCCTCCATGTTTTTCCTCTTTGCTGGTGTCAGACTGTCCCCATGGGTTCAGGCCTGGCTGTTCCAGGATCAGAGATGTCTCTTCTACTCTCTCCCAGTGCCTTCCTGCAATCTATGAATAAGACAACAGCAGCGGTAGCATCAGGGGTTCTGCCTGTCTCCTCTGAGCCTACTTCCACCTCGTTAGGAGCTGTAGACCCTCCAGCAACTGTCTGCAGCAAAAAACATCTGCAGGAGACTCTTATCCACCTGATTAAGGTACATATGCTACTCCTGTAGTGACAAGTCGTCGACTTTAGCCATCCATCTAAACTTGTTTGTAGCTTTTGTAATCTCTAGTTTAATTATTTCCTGTAATGTATGTTTATTTCTCCTTTACTTCTTCCCTATCTAGAATGACCCAGACTTCCTCAGTGCCATTCATGATGCCTACCTGCAGACTTTGACCAAGGACTTGAGCAACATGAATCTATAGTCCTACTGATGCTTCCGGTGCTACAACCTGTGGGAAGACCTGAGTTTAGTCGGAGTTAAAGAAGTGGCGCAAACAGGTTTTTGATGAGTCACAAATCTTCAAAGCTAGTCTACACTCTGAGGGATTATTACAGCATGCACTGCACTATTCAATCCTTTTCTATTTAAGCACTGACTTGAATGCTAATGCTTTCCCAGATACTTGGGTTAACTTGGATCAGGCATTTGACTGATACAACTGAGCAGAGGTGCTGTGGGAGAGAATGGTGAGCTAGAAATTTCTTGGTGGCCTTGAGTTTTATTTTTATCACGTGAAAAATTTTGTCAACGGACTAGTAAAGTTCACCTGTCGCCGGTTTAATTCTCCAGAGGATGGGAGTTGGAGCTTTTTTGATCTTGGATCATTCAATTGAGATGCTTTTTTGCATGTGTTTGGGGTTCTTGCGGTGCAAGAATGAGGAAACACAGGCAGAAACTGCAAGTCCCGAGGCCCTTGCAGACAAATGTTTCACTTTAAGATGAACGCATCATCCCAATTCTAATTTTGTTTAATGCCTGTATATTTTCTATAACCGGACAGACTCTGTTCAGCAGGTGCATTTTCCCCTCATTCCTTGTCTGAGGGACAATAAGAACTTGTGTTTGTTTGGAGAAGCACTTGTATTTTGGAGCTCAAATTATGACTGAACTTTTCTTAATGCGTTATTACAGACTGAAATAATCGTAGATCGACAGTTGAACCATCTTCTTTGCTACTTTTTTCTTTTTCACTTCGACACTTGCTCATGTTTTTTCTTTCTTGTCTCTGTTCACCAGCTGAGCTCACCGTTAATGATGGGGCGATTTGTGCTAAATGCAAAGCTTCAATTTCTTTAGGAATCTCAGCATTTTGGATATTTTAAAGTGGTACAGTAAAGTTACATTCCTACAAATATCTCACCCATGCAGAGAACACAGATTTCTTCATGTTGAATTCTTGTTTATATTAAACCATAAATATGAGACAGATTAAAAATGGGGAACTGATTGGCTTTTAAAAGCATCATAGTTTATACTAGCAGAGCCACCTGATCAGCCTCTATTCCTGTTTCGCAAATATATTCTTAGGCCACTGATGTGTCTTAAGTTTAAGACCTAAAGACAGTGTAACTGGAAATCTGGAAATTTTGCAGTAAAATTCTACTGCAGCATAAATTGGGTGGGAAGAAGCACACCTGTCTCCTCAATCATCAACTACAGAGTGATGCTGTTGATCAACAAAGAAAACCTGTGCAGTGGACCGTACTTAAAAATGATCATTCCAAAATCTCATTGTTGCAAAACCATGGATTTAATTGACGATTTAATGGTACAGTGATGTTTGACATGAAAAGGTTTAATTCATCTGCATAAAACCTAATAATGTAATCAAGCAAACATTTAGAAATAACCGAGTGTTGTATAATGATTTATTGACATCACAGCCTTGTGTTTAGTTCTAACTGAATGTACTTGGCTTTACTGGCAGCGTACTTGGGCCAGTCTTGGTTTTTTTTACCCATTTCTGTCATGCTAAAGCTGAATTCAGATCTACAGGTTTTAGCGCTGACTGTTACATTTGTTTATCTCCATTGAGCAAATTAAAATGTCTGTTGCACAGATGTTATGTCTAATTACCCTGTTACAATTTTGGATTTCAGGTGACTTACCAACATTTCTGGTTTGTGTTGGTTAAATAAACGCACACAGGAAGAATGATTAAATGCAGAGATTGTTTTTAATCCAAGTCGCATATTTAAGATTTTATGGTTATTTTAAGCGACAGCCTAATTTATCTTTCTGGCCAGAGAATGCTTTTGTGAAACTCATTGCAAATTATATTAATTTTCTAAGATTGTTGTCAATGTGCGTAATTTGGTTTATTATGAATATTTTGATATTAAACTTCTGAAAATATATTTGTCTATTTTTTGCTTGCTTATGGGAGAAACTGTTGTTTCAGGCCTTCATTTCCTTTTTAAATATGATTTTTGCAGATTAGCAATTTCTACGATCCAAAGAAGAACAATTTGTCATTAGTGGAGAATGAGACTTTTTTCCCGTTAATTTGCAACAAAATGTGGCGGTATGGTGCCGTTTTTGCTTTTGACCACCAGGTGTCGCTACTCGCTGCTGGCTGTTCTGGGTATCGTCCGACTTCATGCTGCGCCAATCAGTAGGTTACGACCATGCAGTGGCGTGTTTCTACGAATGACCCGATCTTGGAGCAGTGGGAGATTCACGTGCTTAAACAGAAGAATAACTTATTCAGTCATTCTTTGAAAGTCCCCAGGTTATTTTGTTAAGTGAGCCTTTTTCCAAACTTATAAAAGAGTGATTTAAGATTCCACATGAGACATGTGTCCTCTGAAGCTGAAAGTCAGGCACCTGCATGGTGCGTGCGTGCGTGCGTAGAATGTGCTGCAGCCAGTCGCTCATCCTCATTAAGGTCAGATTATTGTCTTGTGTGATCCTCTCTGCGTGCCACCCTGCTCACTGTAATGGGATTGGTAATGCTGCGGTGCAGGTATATGATACACCTAGAATTAAAGTGCACCAGTATAAACTGAGAGCAGCACATTCCCGAAGGACGCTTAATTTATTTCCGTTTTGTGTTGCGCCTGAATGTGTTTGCGGCTGCGCCGGCCGCTGTGCGTGCGGCCTTTGCTCTGCGCCAGAGGCTTTCCTACCATTGGCCGCTCTCGTGCGTGACCGTGTGGAGTAACCGTGGGCTCTTTTTAGCTCTAGATTAGCCATATTCATGGGCTTTGCTTCCAAACACGCCCCTCCCCCCCCCTCCTCACTGTCTCCCAGGTTTACCGACAGCAGCTTTTTAACCCGTACTGTCGTCCGCCACGCAGGTCACGCAGTTCCTCTCAGGGCACCAGACCGTAGACCGTGGGCTGTTAACTCTTACCATTTTCAACCCGTTTCGAGTGTGCGAGTGTTCGCTGTTCGGTGCGTCGGCTAGATGGAGGACTACCATAAACCAGACCAGCAGACGGTGCAGGCGCTCAGGAACATCGCCGCCCGGCTGCGCATCAACTCCATCAAGGCGACGACTGCAGCAAACAGCGGGTAAGAACGGGAAAATGAAGCTTAAACGGGAGATAAACGGAGGAGACCGTATTTTGTTTCCAATTTTCGTTACCGAATCTTCGTCCCATGTGTGGTGTGTCTAATATTTAATTTTCATATCGTACTCTGTGCGTAAACATGATTATGTGCCAAACTTCTATACAGGTGCAATTTTAAGCACGACAATGGAAAATAGTTAATAGGTTTAAAGTATCGATTTATTAGATTTTTTTTATTTTTATTAGTTTATGACGCTTATAAGTTTTAGAGAATATGAATGAATGAATCTTCTCTCCGCCGCTTGGAATAAAAACAAATGAGTCGCGGCCGGTTTGGAGATTCGCCCTCGACCAGATGTGCCACCGTTCGACCCCCCCTTTAGCCGAGCTCTCTGTGATTATGTAAGAAGCCGAGCAAAGAGTGGATCAGCAGCAGCCGGTGGCTCCAGCTCCCGGCGCAGCTCCTGTTAGAGCGGTGGCGAATGGAGACGACGGGGGGAGCGCACGCGCGCATCCCGTCGGAAATTACTTCGGAACTGAGCACGCAAACCTGAACCACGGGTCTCCACTGCGCATATGGAAATGCATGAGAGGCATCATCCAAATGCTTTATTCTGATAGTGTTCAGCGCCAGATGCTGGGATGCATGTGCAGACTTATGTAACTCTGACTGCAGTGGGTTTTGGACCAAAGTTAACAGCTCGCAGCATCCGCTTTGTACGAACTGAAGTCTGGATCTAAAGCTCCAGTGGGGGTCAGGTCGTTCCTCCACGTTGTGCCTGACTTTAAACGCGTCCGTCCTCGTTGCAGTCATCCGACGTCATGTTGCAGCGCGGCAGAAATCATGTCCGTGCTGTTCTTTCACACCATGAAGTACCGACCCGAAGACCCACGCAACCCCAACAACGACCGCTTCATTCTCTCCAAGGTAAAGTTGCGAAGGTGCTCAATGCATCTGCTTCTCACACGTTTATCCCCTCGCTTACATCACTGACACCACTTGAGTAACGAGCATCAGTGAACCTCCGTGAAGTGCCTGCTTCATTGTGACACCTCCCCTCAGGGTCACGCGGCCCCGGTGCTGTACGCCGTGTGGGCCGAGACGGGCTACCTGAAGGAAAACGAGCTGCTCAACCTGCGCAAGGTGGACTCCATCCTGGAAGGACACCCCGTGCCAGTGAGGTGACATTCAGACCAGGAGGAAGTTCTGGTTCTGAAAGACCCACGTGTTTCAGTGTGGGTGTATAACTTGATAAAGACACGCTCGCGCGTGTGTGTGTGTGTGTGTGTGTGTGTGTGTGTGTGTGTGTGTGTGTGTGTGTGTGTGTGTGTGTGTGTGTAACAGAAGCAGCAGTTTGTGGATGTGGCCACTGGATCCCTGGGTCAGGGCCTGGGAGCCGCCTGTGGAATGGCCTACACTGGGAAATACTTTGACAAGGCCAGGTAACAACACAAACACGCCCACGCAGGTTCTGTCGTGCACTAATGAGGACGGAGTGAAAGTGTCCGTGCGGTGGTGGCGCGTGACGTTTGGATAAAAGCGTGTGTGGCAGCGCTGCTCTGGACGACAGCCACGCAGCGACACAGGAGAACCGACCCCAGTTCAGTTGATTCGTCAGGTCAGACGAAATGAGCAAATCTGGTTACTGATCTGAGACCAGAGAGTAAGTGCGCAGTGAAAGAACCGCGTGGCATCTATTATTCAGACGGTTTCCTACGTGGTAAAAAGCCGCTGACAACCCGCCTCCAGCTGCTTTTCAGCTGAGCGCTGGCTGGCGTGAATTGCAGCTCGGTCCACGCGCGTCTCCTTTTGTTCCGACGCGATCCAGAAAGAGCTGCGCGCGTTTGACCGCCACAATAAACAGAGCCCGCGTGGCGCGTTCGCGGCGACAATGGAAGGAGCGCGTGAAACAAACGGCACGTCCGCGCAAATCGAAAACAACAGTTTGGACCCGTGTCGTTGCGGGGCAGATGCTCTCAGACGGTGCGTGGTTTTCCCACGGCAGCCGTCGGGCTGCGCGAGCTGGATCCCCTTCGCTCTGCGCGTTCTGCGGGCACTCGATTGCTTCCGCTCTGATAATCACACACGACGGGCACGGCGGAGGTCCTCCCCCCTCTCTGAGCCTCCGCCTCCACCCTCGTCCCCACGCGCGTGGACTGCGTGTCGCGCTTTCACGGGTGTCTCCCCTCCCGGACAAAACGCCATTAGAAAACACCAAACACGGTTTAATAAAACTTGAGTGGAGTGCATTTTTTGTCTTCGTTGGACTGCTGCATGCGCGCGCGTGCGTGTGTGTGTGCGTTTCTGGCCGGTTTCCAAGGAGAGCTATCACCTTGTCCTAATCTGTTATTCTCACCCTGGTGAAGACGGGATGAAAGAGGAACACACGCTTCCTGTACCTGTTGTGGTGTGCGTGCGTGCGTGCGTGCGTGCGTGCGTGTGACCACATTCTGCAGCCTCCACAACTGACACTCACATTCTTCCAAGAGCTGTTGCTGGCACGAGATCTGCGTGTTTCACCTCAGTGTCTTTGTCTTTGTCTTCCTCTCTCTCTCTCTCTCTCTCTCTCTCTCTCTCTCTCTCGCCCTCTCTCCCTCTCTCTCTCTCTCTCTCGCCCTCTCTCTCTCTCTCTCTCCTCTCTCTCTCTCTCTCTCTCTCTCTCTCCTTCTTCTCCCTCTCATTCTCTTCTCTCTCTCCCTCTCTCCCTCTTCGATCTCTCTTCCTCTCTCTGCCCTCCTCCTCTCATCATCTCCCGATCGTGCTCTCTCTCCGCATCCCGTCTCGCGGTCTCCAATTCTTTCTCGTCCTCAGTCTCGTCGTTCCACTCCAAGCCTCTCGTCTCAATCACTCCCTCTCTCCTCTCATCTCATACGTCTCGGATCTGCACTGCCCCGGTAGCCTCCGCTCTCTCTCTTGCGTCTCTCTCTCGATCTCTTCTCTTCATCTCTCTCCCTCTCTCTCCCCCTCTCGTCTCTTCTCTCCTCTCTCTCTCTCTGCCCTGCGATCTCCCTCTCCTCTCTCATCGTCTTTCTCTTCAGTCTCCTCGCTATCAGTGATATTCTCCCGTCTCTCTGTCTCTGCTCTTTCTGCCTCTCCCTCCTCTCGGTCTCTCTCTCTCGCCTTACTTCCTCTCTCCCTCTCTCTCTCTCTACTTATCTCTCTACCTCCCTCTCTCTCTCTCTCTCCTCTCTCTGCTCTCTCTCCCCCTCATTTCTCTCTCTCTCCCCGTCTGCGCTCTCTCTCCCTGTCTGCCCCCTCCTGCATCTCCATCGAACATATCGCTCGCACCTCTCAGCCCTATCCTCTCTCTCTCTCTCTCTCTCTCTCTCTCTCTCTCTCTCTCGCCGTGTGTTTTCTCCCCTCACCCGGGGTTGGAATGCGTGCTCTAATGCCGCGTGTCTCGCCCGATCTTCCAGCTTTAATGAGAACGTGTCTGTTTGTCTGGAAACCTGTCAGAAGGTGTTAAGGCACGGGAGCAGCTCGTGGGGAGGATCTGGGTGCAGCAGGAGGGGGGAGACGGGGGAGATGGGTGTGAGGGTCAACTGTCACTCGAATTACGAGGAGTCACAAAATGCAATGTGCCAAAAGAGATGGAGATGATGAGTGACTTCCACCATCTATTGATCTGAACTCCTCTCTCTCTCTTGCTGAGTAGCTACCGAGTGTTCTGCCTGCTCGGTGACGGGGAGCTGTCGGAGGGCTCCGTGTGGGAGGCCATGGCCTTCGCCTCCAACTACCAGCTGGACAACTTGGTGGCTGTGCTGGACATCAACCGTCTGGGTCAGAGCGACCCGACGCCGCTGCAGCACCACGTGGAGAAGTACCAGCGGCGCTGTGAGGCGTTCGGGTGAGTGTGTGTGTGTGTGTGTGTGTGTGTGCGTGTGTGTGTGTGTGTGTGTGTGCGTGCGTGCATGCGTGTGTGCGTGTGTGTGTGCGTGCATGTGTGTCTCTGTGTGTGTGTGTGTGTGTGTGTGTGTGTGTGTCTGTGTTTGTGTCTGTGTGTGTGTGTGTGTGTGCTAGTGTCTCTGTGTTTGTGTCTGTGTGTGTGTGTGTGTGTGCGTGTGTCTCTCCACTCAGAGTTTCCCCCTCTCCGTTTTCCAGCTGGCACGCCGTCATCGTGGACGGACACAGCGTGGAGGAGCTGTGCAAGGTTCTGAGTCAACCTCGTCACCAGCCGCTCGCCGTCATCGCCAAGACCATCAAGGGCAAGGGGATCCCAGGTAGCGTCGTCTGCCACAGTGCAGGTTCCCACTGTGGTACCAGCATGCTGCATGCCCCCCGCTGTGAGGGGAGCGTGGCTGCCGCTGGTGACCCCACACAGGTTTCATAACTCAACTAAGACAAGTCTTCTCCAAAAACGGGGCGACACCTGAATCAACGGCGCCGTCCAAAGTTTTCTTACGGGCCCCAGGAGCCGTAATCCCGGCACCGCGGCCGTGTTTTAGCAGCTGAGGCCGCGTAATCCCCCAGAATGTGTAGGACACGCTCGCAGCGTCGGCCTATTGTGCTGCTGTTGTGAGAGGAGTGTGTGTGAGGGACAAAGGAAGCTGGAGGCGTGTTTGTCTTAGAACCCTGCAGCCGCCTCGTCCTCATCATCTCATTGTGACCCACTGAAGCGGAGGACGATGGCGGCGGACCGGCGTTTGTTTAACATATGTTCTAAGTGTGTGTGTGTGTGTGTGTGTGTGTGTGTGTGTGTGTGCCTCTCCCAGTGGCTGAGGATAAGATGGGCTGGCACGGCAGACCTCTGGCCAAGGACGCGGCCGACGCCGCCGTCAAGGAGCTGCAGAGCCGCATCCTGGGCTGCAGCAAGCGCCTGTACCCGGCGCCGCCCGGCGACGACGCGCCGCCCGTCAGCCTCCGCAACGTGCGCATGCCGAGCGCGCCCGGCTACAAGCCCGGCGAGAAGGTGGCCACGCGCAGGGCGTACGGCGCGGCGCTGGCCAAGCTGGCCCGGTACAACGAGCGCGTGGTGGCGCTGGACGGAGACACCAAGAACTCCACCTTCGCCGAGCTCTTCCGGACCGAGCACCCCGACCGCTACGTGGAGTGTTACATCGCCGAGCAGAACATGGTAGGACCGCGGCCTCGGCCGTCGCAGACACGGGACGCTCCCGAAGGTTCTGACGTCCTCCGCCCCCACAGGTGAGCGTGGCCGTGGGCTGCGCCGCGCGCGACCGCAACGTGGTGTTCGCCAGCACCTTCGCCGCCTTCCTCACGCGGGCGTTCGACCAGCTGCGCATGGCCGCCATCTCCGAGAGCAACGTCAACCTCTGCGGGTCGCACTGCGGCGTCTCCATCGGTCAGTGCAGGGGGGGGGGGGGCTTTACAGGGAGGGGGGGGGGGGGGGGGGGGGGGGGGGGGGTTTAAAGCCAGGGGTGACGAGGGGCTGTACCTTAACCCCCCATTTGATTCTTATCTGCTCTAAACCTGAACCTACGGGATTTCGTTTCTCTGCTCCTTAAACCTTTCCCGTCGCCTCTTCCTCTCCCGTGTCAGCACTCTTCCTCCCCCTCTGTCTGTCACTGTGTTACGGAGTTGATGGCAGAGCGGCCTGGTAATCTTTCACCTCCTCCTCCCCTTTCTCTTCCACCTCCTCAGGTACATTGCATGTTCACGTCTGCAGACTACGCATGCCCAACCACCACTATTCTGTTTCAAACCCTCTTGAAGGCGACTCTGACTGTGTGTGTGTGTGTGTGTGTGTGTGTGTGTGTGTGTGTGTGTGTGTGTGTGTGTGTGTGTGTGTGTGTGTCCTCAGGCGAGGACGGTCCCTCTCAGATGGGTCTGGAGGATCTGGCCATGTTCAGGGCCATTCCCACGGCGACCATCTTCTACCCCAGCGACGGCGTCTCCACTGAGAAAGCGGTGGAGCTTTGTGCCAACACAAAGGTTCGTGTCTCCTGTCGCCTGTGTTCAGGCAGCATTGATGGTATTTTCCTGTGCTCTTTATTCAGCTTCCCATTTCTGGTCTCTTCAGGGTTTGTGTTTCATACGAACGAGCCGCCCAGAGAACAACATCATCTACAACTGCAACGAAGACTTCCATGTTGGACAGGCCAAGGTTTGGAGCTCCGCTGCGTCAGCCGACACTGGATTTGAAATGTTTTTGGCCTATTATGCTGTTTTGCCGAGGTTTTGGTTCCGTCTCATTCTCAGGTCGTGTATAAAACCAGTGACGACCATGTGACTGTGGTCGCGGCGGGAGTGACCCTTCACGAAGCTCTGGCTGCAGCTGAGCAGTTAAAGAAAGGTAAAAACAACAACAGGAAGCCACATCCAACCTGCTGATGTCAAACACTTACTTATTTACTAGAAGTATCCATTGAACAACCTCTTTCTTTCCTGCCTTAGAGAGAATCAACATCCGTGTGATTGACCCGTTCACCATCAAACCCCTGGACTCCAAAACGATCATTGACAATGCCAGAGCAACTAGAGGGCGCATCATCACCGTGGAGGACCACTACAATGAGGGTCGGACAACACGCTACACACATTATTCCTTTAATGCGTATTTGCATAAATATAGTATCTACAGAAATAGTAAAGTATATAATATGGTAAAAAATGATATAGTCTAACTGTTAACGAGCAGCCACACAGATTAACATATGCCTGCTCGCGTGCTGCAGCTGCTTGTTTATCAGCTAGTGAATAAAGATGCCCTGAGCAGCAAAGGCCAAACGTCCTGCTGCTGCAGATTGTGTGCGTTGTGGCATGAGGAAGAAATGGAGGAACAAGACTGAGGGAATATGCAGAAAGTTTGGGTAAAAAATCTGATAAAATAGATATTAGATATGAGATATTTTGAAACGGGGGGGGGGGGGGGGGGGGGGGGCTGGGGTCGCTGTCAGGGCTTCTTAGTTTCAGCTCCAGCCTGTGGGCTCTCGCTGACCTACATACAGCATCAGCCTGACCAGCCAGTGTCCAAAATGTGCTCTCACTGTCTCTCGCTCTTCTGTCGGGTTTGTTTTGTCCTGCAGTGAAGCCCAAAGGCTCCGCATTACTTATATTGTATTTATAGGGCAGGGCGGTGTCCGTCTTTTATTCGACAGTCCTCAGAAAGCGCGTAAGGCCTGCTCTTGTTTGAGGCGCGGCCCGGTCCTGACGGTGCCCATTCTGCAGGTGGGCTCGGCGACGCGGTGTGCGCGGCGGTGGCGAACGAGGCCGGCGTCGCCGTCCACCGCCTGGCGGTGCCCCAGGTGCCGCGCAGCGGGAAGCCCCACGAGCTGCTGCGGATCTACGGCATCGACCGCGACGCCGTGGTGCAGGCGGTCCGGAAGGTGCTCAGCAGCTCGGCCAACGCCAAGTAGGAGCGCGGCGGCGGGTCGGCGACCGTCGCCATGGAGACGGCGAACACCGAAGCGGAGAGGCTCTTCTGGCCCGAACACGCAGTCCTCCTCGTAGAACGTGTCAACTATTTGTTGGGAAAATAAAGATAACATGTCTTTTCTCTGTAACTGTCATTTTTTCGTGGTTCGACACCTTTAGCTCAGATTTCTGTGCCTCATCGGTTTGTGAGTTCAGTAAACACACCACCCGCTCCCCCCCCACGTCCACACCTCCACCCTCCCACCCTCCAGATAAAGGTCTGGTGACTGCACCAGCAGTGAATGTGTTTGATTTTACAGTTTTGACCTTTGACCTTGACTTGGATGTGACGGCTTCACAACAATAAAAGGGATGGTTTCTTCACAGCGCCTGTGTCTTCATTTGTAGAATGTTGAAGTTAATCTACTGGTACGATGAAACATTGCTTTAGTTCATTCATCTATTTTCACCGTTTGCTCTGTGTGGCTTCTTGGAATGTACATATTAAATGTGTGTTAATAATTTAATAGCCTATTAAAAGACTCACACATGGCGCAGCAGGTGCACATATGCCCACTGAGGTCGAACCCAATACAGAAGCTCTAATTTGCATTTACAAGGTTATACTGTATATAATGTGTAAACACCAAACACAGCCCCTAAGATAAGCAAAGCTGACTTTTGTTTTAGTTTAATTTTAAATAATCAAATGAAGAACCATCTGCTTGTTGCTGACCGCGTTTATTGTACTTTTACCTTTGTCTTTGGCCAATCAGACGTGATATTTGGGGGGAACTTTGACCCCGGTCCCTGAGCACAGCGTGAGCGGGTCTACAAGGTGCAGGGCGTGTGAGCGTTGAAGTAACAGGAACTGACGGACCGTGTGCGTGCGTGTTCAAATCGTTCATACGCTCCAGGTGGGGGGGGGGGGGTACAGGCAGGAGGTTTCTCCCCAGCTGTCGTCCTTGCACGTCTGTAAATGAGTCTTCAAGCTACAAACGTTTGACAGACGCTGGGCGGTGAATATGCATCCACCCGCTGCGTTCGCGGACATTCCGGTGAATTGTGGTGTGTGATGGGAGCATGAACAGGCTGCGTTTGCGTGTCAGTGGGTGTTTGTCTGTCGTCTGTGGGCTCAGACCGATGCGACGTTGCTTCCTTCCACTCCGCTGAACGCCACTGGGTTCGTCTGCTCCATCAACATAGTTGAATATGAATGTGCAGTGTCCTGTGACATTATTCGAATGCTTTGGCCAAACCAAGCTGAAAATGTTAAAACATTTTGATTCATATAAGAAGATACACCACTACCTGGGCTGATCTTCATCAAATATTAAATGGGTTTGTAATATGAAAAGAAATTCTGATCCGATCATGTCACATCCAGTGGATCCGTCTCTTTTACCTCCTGTACTCATCCACGTTGGCCACCGTTTGGTCCCTGGAGCTTCGCGTTGCTTCTTCAGACACAGATCTGCCGCCATCATCTTGTGGCTGCAGCTTCACAGACTGTCGCTGATGCGCTGCCCCGCCCCTGCGACACCTAGCAACAGCCCACAGCCCACTACGACGGCGCCCGCTGCGGGGCGACCCAGCACGCAATGGGTGGCAATGCTGGGCAGGAGGTCCTGGGAGAGGCTCCAGCCTCCTAAGAAGTCCATCACGACACGGAGGCTCTGCTGCGGTGGACCTGGGCTCTGAGAGCAGACCAGCAGCTGGGAGAGGAGGCAGAGGAGGAGACGTTTCAGTTGTAGGGAGAGAAAAATGGAAGTAGACATTGGCACGATGGGAAGGAAGGAGTTAAGATAATGGGGGAGGGTCATTGAGGGAGGACGTAATGTCACGTCAACTGGCTTCATCTTCGAATGCCACCATTTTACCTTTTCACTCTATGAGATCAGGAGTCTGCATCTCACTCAGGGAGGAGCGGAATGTTGTTGTCAATCACAGAGTTCTGAACCTGCGAAGAGCTGCATTAAAGATAGAAGATAAGAAATGCACAGGAGAAACTCCAAAAAAAACATGCATGATCAATCAGTGTGTGTCAGAGTCAGTGAGGGCAATCGACAGCAAGTGAAATTATTTGGACTTAAGTTTCTGTTTAGCAAAGATTTCCAACATCAAGAAACAAAATTTATCAAAATAATCGTGTGTTATTTATTGAATGTGCACATTATGTGACGTACATACGCATGAGTCCCTCTAGCTGGTGTCCCAGTGCCTCCAGGTATTATCTGTAGTCCCACCACTGGAACTGAATACAGTCCAGGGTGTCCACATGCATTCAGGCCATGGAGCGCTGCACAAAGCAACACTAAAGTTCAACCCACTTTATTCTTTACAATCTCAGAAAACATGCACATTAAAAGATTAACGTGGACTAAAAACCACCAGAGGTTAAATATAAGAGAATTTCCTTTAGCCTTTTGTAGAACGAAGCGCAGTGCTCTCTGGCGGATTTAACCCTTTAAGAGTCCCTCTTGTCTCACATCACTGTCACACGCTCACCTTACGGTCCATTGGTCCTGGTCTTGGCACACACACACTCTGCAGAGCTGGGAGAGCATCTCCAGGGAAGCTTCAGCAAGAGATCAGACAAAGTCATCAGGTTTTACAATCAACCATCTTTGATATGAGCTATGTGCTCGTGTTTCTGCAGCTTTCACTTATATATTAGCTATTAATAGATTCCTTAAAAGGGTTTGTTTGTCTCACTACAAACAACTGTAAACGTTGAGAAAGCTGGAAGAGAAATGACCTCATCTTTGCTGCACATGAATCCCTGTGAACAGTTTAGATGATGTTTGACTACATTAGACTGTCACAACACATCAGTCATGAAAACTGTGATCTGAGCCGAGCCACACCCAGACCTCAGCGTACAAAGTCAGGTCATACATGCGTGTGCATGTGTGTGTTTACCAATGTTGTGAGTGTCTGCAGATCATCTGCTTAAATGTTGTTTTCTGAACCCCTTTACATTTAAGCATTTTAACCAAAAGTAATTATACGCCATCTGATGGATTAAAACTACTCAGTGTTCTGCAATTTATTTTTCATTGACTCTAAACGACTACAGTGCATCCGCTTTGTCTTTTATGACTGATGTGTCCACTTTTTTAAACTTCATCATCTACAGTCTCTAAATCTCCAGAATCAGCAAGACACAGCACCAAGGCCAAACTATACCAGAAACACATTGAAGTGTTTTACAGTATGGTGTCCAGCTACAGAGAGGGGCTTAGTATTGGTAACAATATCTTTTACTATGTATTGAACAGTTTTGCTTGTGTTACCTGCTTGGCTGGTACCTACGGCTCCGTGCGCCCTGGACAGATGCCACATCCCGTTCAGACCTCCAGGCTTTGGGCATCCTGCATCTTCTAAGCGGTGTCTTTCTTAATTGTTAAAGAAAAATATAGGGGTGTCGAATCAAACGTTTTATAACACAGAGTACAAAAGCCACGAGGGTTTCAGCCAATGAGCTTCTCTGTTTACCCGGAAGCGACCTCTTTCTTTAGCAGGTTCATATCGCCCCCTAGCGGTTAACACCATGGATGTAAAGAAAGAGTTTTAAACGGTCACGTTAAAAATGTAAATAACAAACTATGTTAAAAACATAAATATACATAAGTATGCATAAATATGAAGGCACAGAGATGTAGTTCAATAAAAGACTTTTATTTTGTAGTTCATTCCCCCAAACTCAATTAGAGTTAAAGACGTTCAGACCCTGCATCAAATAAAATCTTCATTAATAATGAATAATTTTCAAATTCACTCTGCTGCTGCCTTCTTCTTCTTCCTACTTCTCTTCTTCTTCTTCTTGCCATTAGTACCGTCAGTCTGTGCTGCAGCAGGAGTCTGGATCTCCTCCGTCTCCGAGGCTCCAGACTCGTCTGCAGAACCAGCGGGTCTCTTCTCGCACGTGGAGGGTCCGTGTGCCGTCACCTGTGAACTGCCGTGCCCCGCGGCCTTCTCCAGCAGAGCGACAAAGAAGCCATGTGTGCACGTTCTGCTGACGCTGGCTCGCAGGCACTGAGTGAGCGGTTCCAGGCCCCGCTCGGGCCACTGAGGCAGCAGGGGGACTAACCTGGTGGAGCACACGAAATCAGACATCAAGGATCTTCAGTTGCTTGTATGCAGGAAAAATAACTTTCATTCAATGGTTTTATTTCTGGTTTTGACTTTCAGCTACTAAATTACTAAGGGAAAATCATACTGATGCATTATTATATTGCACTATGAACACAAACATTAACTTATTTGTCTGGCAAATGCAGTATATTCAAAGTCAACCTAAATTAATTGAACTGATTTATTCTCATTCGTACCTGAAGCCGGGGTTCTGCTGCAGACAAGCCGTTACCACGTCCTCGTTTTCCTGTCTGTGGATGGAGCAGGTGGAGTAGACCAGACGCTTCAGGTGGGGGAACCTGAGGCTGTGATTCAGGCACCGCAGCTGGAAGGAGGCCAAGGAGGCCAAGCGAGCCTGATCCTCGTCCTGGTCAGAAGCGTCGTCCCGGAGGCACACCATACCTGGACCCCCCACAGAGAAGAGAAAGTATGCCTCAGTCCTAGAAGCTGTGATGCCCCTCAATTCTAACTCCTTTACACTGTGATCTATACTCTTAGTAGACAAGTAAGTAATACTGTAATAATCATAATAATAATCACAAGAAGAAGAAGAAGAAATAATACATAGGTCTAAGTTGTTACTCCACCTGATCCACTGCAGGAGGGATCCAGCAGGATGTACTCTACATCTTTATACTGTGGGCTGTCAGGGTCCACCTTCAAGAAGTCGCAGTGGGCCAACTGGTGACAGGTGACCCCCGCTCGGAGCAGGAGGGTCGACATGGTGGCCAGGCGCTTGGCGTCCAAATCGAAGGCAAACAGCTTCCCCTTGTTCTTCATGATGGCGGCCAGGTGGCTGGTCTTGTTTCCGGGAGCGGCACAGGCGTCGATGACTCGACTGCCGGGTGCGGGGTCGAGGAGAAAGGCGGGGAGGCAGCTGGCTTTGTCCTGCAGGATGATGTGGCCCGCCTTGTACAGGAAGTGCTCGTGGAAGTCCGTTCTGGGAGAGAACGCCAGCACCTCCGGGAGGTGAAGGTCCCTCACGAAATCTTTCCTCTTCAGGTTCACATCGTCCACTCTGGTGGCCTGTCCCAGGTAGGAGAAGCCGTCTCTCTTCAGGTAGTCCACGGCATCATCCACGGTGGTCTTCAGCGTGTTCACGCGCACATACCTGGGCAGCTGGTCCCCGGACGCCCGCTGGGCACCGGCGGGCAGCAGGTCTTCGTTCCTGCTGACCTTCTGCCTTACTTTCATGCGGGCCAGCTCTGCCTGCAGCCTGGAGCGGTGCTTCAGCATCATGGCCTTCCAGGAGCCGCCGCATTTGAGCCCTTGGCCCATCAACAGGTCGTACACCAGCACCTTGGCCAGGTGCATCTGCAGCTTGGTCTGTTTGAGCAGCTTGGTGGCCTCGATGACCTCCTGCAGGATGGAGGAGAACTTGTGGGTCTCGCACACCAGCGCGAACAGCTGCTTGATGTTGGAGAATTTGCTGTCATAGACCAGCGTTTTCAAAGCGCCCTGCTTCTTCTCGGCTTTCTGCAGGATCTCTGCGGCTTTTACGTACAGAGCCATGGTGAGAACCCCCTTGTCCAGCTAGCTAACAACCCGGAGCAGCTCGTTCCCTCTTCTGGTCGTTATCGGTATCTGGCCTGATCCTCGTCCCGTCGTCTTGTATTCGTTTTCCCTCAGAACCGAACAAAAACAATGACCTTGTTTAATTTCCTCATTCGGGCGTCACACACGCGAATTCATTACTCCTGGACAGCGCACATGGCAGGATGAGGGGTCATGACTCCGGAAGCAAAAAGGACACGCTGTTTACGAGTGACGTAACATCTGTTCAACCAATCACTGCTAAGAAACGACTTCACGCGTTATTGACCGTCTGTGTTCCGCAGTACACAATGATTTTGTTTATTTTACAGATCTTAAAAGATATAGCAATGTTTTGTCAGGCTCTAAACGTTAAAAAATATGTAAACAAAAATTGTTCCATCAGAAAACAGGAAAACAACATTTGACTGCGTTTTCAATATGTTATTTAATGCACTTCCAATGACTCGCTGACCAAATAAAACAACATTGTAAAAAACATATACAAAGAGAAGTTATTTATGTTTGAACTGTGTCAGGTAACATTTCTCTGTTGCTTCCTACTACTGCATTGCTAAAATGAGGACAAATTCATATACATTCAAAAAAATTGAGGTCATTTTGTGTAGAAGTAGAATGTTTTAACCCCATTATAAAGGCAGAAAGCATGCCAATTTTAATGGTGAGCCTGATGGTGAAGTAATCAACCCCATCAGTGTTTAGTGGAGCTACAGGGCTTCTGGACAGTCTTTGAGTTCTTATATAGAAGAAGTCTTTCGGTCGTGTGTGGCAGCAAGTGGTTCCTCTTGGCTTTAACTATACATGCTGCCATCGGACAGAGGCGATCGAAGCCCCCAGAGGTGGCTGGCACTGCCAGCAATTCCTTGGCAGTGCTCTGGAGCTTAGGGAATCGCGAAGCAGATTTCCAGTACAACTCAATTGAAGAGTAAGGCCACCTTGGTTCTGACAGGTAATCATCAAGCTCTGACACCATCATGGATTTGGCAGGTGGCTGCAGGGAGTCACAGATGGACTTGCGCTTAAGATCATTTCCACCTTCTCCATCACTGTTTGTTTTAGAGTCATCATCAGCTGCCTCCATTTGTGTGTCAGTTTGATTCAGCCCCTCATTATTTCGTTTATCTTGCTCTTTTTTCACTTCCTCACTTGCCTGTTCCTTTTCTGCATCTGTGGATGTAGATGCACTACTATTTTTAGGGGTGACTGCTGAGGCTGTCATCCCTCCTATTGTGGACTCCACAATAGTGCGAGCTTCATGCTTTGTTGGAGGTGTCAGGAAACCTGTTTGGTTCTTTGGTTTTTCATCAGAAAATGGCTGAAAAAAAGGAGGTTTGGATTGTTAGATTTATGGATGATCTCTACAAAAACAACAATAATATAAGCTAATTTTTTTAAGTCGTTACCTTCAGTTTAAGCCTTGGATTTAGCACTGCAGCCAATATCATGTCCTTCTGCTCAATTACAGACTGAAGGTGTGTGTGGAGGCCTGTGCGTAGGGCCTTGTTGAAGTGAGTGTAGTTGGTGACACGGTTCTCCAAGGTCTTATCAAGCTCCAGGAGGGAGGGGATGACGATCGAGATGGTCACACCATTTGCTTGTAAGACCTGAGATAGAGAAAGAAAAACATTCTTATGTAATGATACATCATATTTTGATGCATGATTTTCAAAAGGATCTGCAACCAATGGCTCAATGTACAGCTGCCAAGTAGCACTGACACAAGTACACATGCACAAACAACAATGTCAGAGTTGCCATACATTGGTCAAACAATAAACTGCCCAATAAACTACTGTAAGGTTCTATGTCAGAATATAGCAGATGATATTCTAATATATTCGACTATATTTGAATGTCTGATGATATATGTATATGTTTGAGAACCAGAAAAAAGTAAGAGGGTTAAAAAGAAAACTCACATATCATAGATTATCTCTGTAAAACCTAATAAACCACCATATCCACAACATTCAAGATCTCAGTAACTTTCACTCTTACCTGCAGGGCCTGCTCAAAAGGTTCAAGAAGACTGAGGATATTAACCACTTGCTCCCGTTTGACCATGACAAGAGGTGGGGCACTGGCTGCATCTCTAGCCTCAATACGAGCCTGGGCCAACACAGTCATAATGGCACTCCAGGAAGACTCCTTCGCCATACGGCGCAAAACCACCATCATAGAGTTCCAGCGGCAATGAGAGGAAGGAAAAAGGTGCACTCTGCTCTCCTTTAACAAAACCTAAAGCAAAACAAACAATGTCAGTACCTTGAAAAAAATCATCAGTTCCAAAATGTGCAAGAGGTGTCAAAACTCCAGATGAGCCAACAAAACCCAAGCAGTAAATATAAAATACCTCACTCCAGTAAGCGCTGCTCCTAAAGAAAGCAATCACATTATGGAGTTGTGACAGCAGGTTTTCCACCACCCGGGAATTCTTTAATGCCTCTCTGATCACCAGCTGCAGCGTTTTTGCTACACAGGTCATTCTCGTTCCGACCTGCAGCTCTGAAAAGGGGAGCTCCGTTTCAGACATCTGGTCTGACAAAAATGCCACTATCTCATCTCCATCTGGTTCTCCTTTGTTGGAAGTGCACATTATTTTGTAGTCGCAGAACAAGGTGTTCCCAGTCAGGGCTTCTTTAGCCTGGTTGGGGAGGACATAGCCAATGCTGTGTGGAAATATGCCATAGCTCAGCAGCACACCCTCAAGCTCACTGGCAACAGCAGACTTTAGGTTTTTGTGGCTCAGGTGACGAAAAGCCACAATGGGTCTGCAGATCTTCCAGGACGCACTCACATAATGAAGCTGCACAACAACCACTGGCTCTTCTGCTGATCGAGACTGATCCCCTGCCCAGAGGTCATAGGTGATATGAATGGCGTTATCTTTGCTCTTGGCCAGACAGGCTTTAAGATCACGAATGAGCTGAGGCTTGATGCTTCTCTCCACCTCATCATACAGCTGCAGGCCCATAGCTCGCTGGGATAACTTGTTATAATCAGGGTTGATGGTGTTCATAAATAACCGGAAGCCAGCACTTTCAACAAAACTGCAAGAAAAAAAATCAAGGTATTAGCACTGTGCATTCGAAAGGAGATGCAGATGTACAACTAGGTGCTGACTGCATGTACAGTAAAGATGAAGTCATCATCCAGGGAAGAAACCTGATATGTTAGTAACATTCAATAATAACCCAACAAGCACACAGTAACAATGACTACCACTACAAGTCACCTGAGTGGAAGCATGTCTTCAGAGATCATCCTCAGGGCTGCATCAGCAAATGTTTTCTGGTCCACCGGAGCAGCTGCTGGTAGTGCTCCCGAGCTGGAAGTAGGACTAGAACTAGAACTGGGGGGCAAAGAGGGGCTGTGAGAGGAGCGCTCAGTGGTGGATGCCAAAGTCGGTGAAGGTGGAATGACTGTGAGCTGCTTTGGTTTTTGATGCTCCTTTTCTTTTTTCTCCTTCTCTGGCAGTTTCTGAAACAAAGCAAAAAATATTGGAGCTGTATGACTTTTAAAATTCTGGTTTTATAATAATATCTGATATAACAATTTGGCTATTAAATAATACTATTTTTGTGAAAATAAGGCAAATAAATGTTTAAACTATCAAGTATCACTGAACATATAATTACTGGTCCTAAATTGAGTACTAGATCAATTATAATATTACAACTTATAATAACCCATAGTAAATCTATGTCTATTTAAGAATGGTTGTTGACTGTTGCTGTCAAAAACAAACCTGTTAAAAATAGACTTTAAAAGCAAACTCACCGCTTCAGGCAGTACTGGTTCAGTGTCTAATACTACATCACACTTGAACTCCATCTATAACACAGAAAATGTAATGTTCATACTATTATAAACCATCATATCACCAAGACAAACTATGGCATTTTACCTGCCATGATTTATTATTAAACTATAATCTACCTAAACTATATATTATAAACAAACAAACAAAAACTCAATTAGTACAATACCTCATCTTCCACAAACTGTTGAATATCAAGAGACACTTTGTTAGCCTCATCTTTAAACAGGCCCATTTCTGCTTTACGTTTGATGGTACAATTCCAGTGATTCTTCACAGAGTTGTCCGTCCTGCAGCAGAAAACAAAAATGATCATTGACTAATAAATTGCATGATCAGTTTCAGTAGCTCAATCATTACTAACCCACCTTCCAGGGAGCAACCTGGCAATTTCACTCCAACGGTTTCCCAAAATGGAATGGGCTTTGTAGATGATGAGGTCTTCTTCGCTTGTCCAGGAGCATTTTTTGACCTGTGGGTTGAGGTGGTTGTGCCAGCGTTCACGACATTGTTTGCCCAACCGCCCTTTAAAGTGTCTGGCTATTAAAGTCCAGTGTTTAGTGCCATACTTTCCCACCAGTTCTATTATCTGTACATATATAAAGACATAATCTATATTTAAAACAAAGCAACAGTAAATAAAGCTGCTTTATGGCCCATCTTAGAAAATCTGTATTTGTTCCACCTTTTCATCTTCCTCTTTGGTCCAGAAGCCTTTGATTAGACCAGAATCCAGATTTTTTTTCCATCGTTGCATACACTGGACTTCTGTCCGTCCCTACCACAGACACACAACATGATTTTATCAATTCCTAAGATGTTAAAAACCATCATTGAAAAATATATATTATACATTATACATAAAACGTGTCACTTTTTCTCCAACTCATTTAATTCATGTAATATACTTACAGGTAAAAAGCTAGCAATGGTTTTCCAGTCTTTTTTTCCAAAGCTTTTTATCAGGATCATCAGATTTTTATCCTGCGACAACACAAACAAATGAATTTAGACTTAACGATGACTTCATGAAATAGTTATAACACCTTACTTAAACCACAGGCAATAGCTATAACAGCTTTTGGTCATACATGTAGTAGTAGTAGTAGTTTGTTAGTTTTATTTCAGTATGACTTGTAATTTTGTTACGGTACAGCCTTCACTCACTTCTTCCTTTGTCCATTTGACTTTGGTACCATCCTTCTTATCTGCTGTATCTGAATCTGTTTCAGTGCAGTGGTTACCAGCCCACTCTTCATCCATGCTGCAAACACACGTTAATCGTTATTTTAATATGCAATACAATCAATAATATTTTTTAACACTTTAGTACACACTTATGTCTGAAAGTTACATGCATTGTACACAGGTGAAAAAATGTACACAGTGAATCAAGACTGACATTAAAATGACGGGACTGATTAGTCCAAACCACCTTTTTAGGATAGAACTAATCTGCACCAACTACCTCTTATGAATTTACTTCTCAACAACGCCTGTCTTTAATTTTCCAGCTCCCCGGCACGCGTGTTATGCTCCACAGAGAAGCTGAGGTAGCTTAGTTGCTAACGTTAGCTTAGCTGCTGCAAATCCAAACAAGGTGTTCTTTGAAACGTCGCGCGATTAAATGTATCTAACGTTGACCAACACAGTGCGCAGTTCATCAGACAAAAACTGCTGACATTCATATATTAAAAATTGTGATAACGAACATGAACTACAATCCAACTGTAACTTCAAGCTAGCCGACCTAGCTACCAGGTCCCGGGATTATACGCGTGGAAGCATTGGCTGTTGGCTGTGAGGCAGCCACAGCGCCGCTAGTGGAGGCGAAAACACCGTGGAGCGTTTGTGACGAAACCTGTTGTACACAAAACCATGTGTCCGTACGCTAAAGTCACAGCAGAAGGACGGCAAAGAGGGATGAACGCGCTTCAGACGCTCTCTGTCCACTGCAGCTCACTACCCACGACGGGAGGGTTTACATGGACACGAAGGAGGAAGGACAGCGTCTCACTGTCACCCGCGCAACAAAACAAAGCGACCGCGCGACTCGCTGCGGAAACGGCAGCGAAACTCCACACACCCGTACACGTCCACACATTGAAGAACCACGAATACGCCATTTATATCTGAATGGAGCCAACGCCGAGACCCACACGCGCCTCCACACTCACCCGCGCGACATCAGCCTCCCGTCCCTGCGCGAGCTCCGCAGCGCACATGCACGAAGCTACGGCTAAGCGCTAAATAAACCACCGTAACGCACTTTAACGTAGACTCGCTACTCTAAAGTTGGGTCATTTCAAACGCGACTACATGCACTTAATTACACGTGCACTGAAGCAGCCACAGGACGTGTTGTGGTCCGGTAGAACTTTACCCGGGGAAAATGAGCAGGGTCCGTTCAAGAACAGCACGGAGCTGCACAGCGAACCCGCACAGCACCCGGAAACGGGTTTAGCGCCCACGCCTGCTGTGGCGCGCGTTGTTCGCGGACAATTGTAGCTGCGTTGTGCAAACAACACCTTGAACAAACCTGTTCAAAAGGTTTTTGTCACGTTTTGGTTTGTGTTTTGTTCACTGCTCTGCAAGGACAAGTTTATTTTAGCAATAAATGCGTTTTAGCCGAATTATCTTCATTGCTGAGTCACTGATTCCTGCTAGGCTACATGCTAACACTGGGCAAACATATACACCCAAAATATCTACTATCCTAAACAACTAAACACTCACTATAATAGAAGAAAAAGGTGTAATAATTCTTTACTAATGAAGCAACAGGAGAAGTAACAGGAAATGGAATTTCTCATTGCGTGCAATTAGCATGGTTTGATCAGTGAATAAATCTTCTCAATTACTTTTCTCACTTATCACTTTCCACCGCTGTTAGTGATTTATATGCATGTATAGTAGCAATAATCACATAACTACGAATATAGCTTTTATACTGTATGTGATATTATAAATAAGCATATAAGTTGATCTTTTTACAATTATTACAGTTTTAGTTGTTTAGCAGTTCTAAGGTGGATCCCAAAATTAAAATCAACCCATCTGACCTATGGCCTAATAGTGTTTAGTGAAGCTATAAGGCTTCTAAACAGTCTTTGAGTTCTTGTATACAAGACTTTGGGTAATGTGTGGTAGCAACACACAACAGCAACTGTCAACATTTAAGCACGTCATCAGAGATCATCATCAGGGCTGCATCAGCAAACTTATGATTTATTCGAGCACCTGAGCAAGAACGACAAGTAGAACCAAAACCCAAAGAGGACGTCACATGTGTTGATGCCAAAGCCCGTGGGCATGGAATGAGTGTATTCTGCTTAGCTCTTTGAAACGCCTTCTTTTTTATTCTTTTTCCCTGGATTTATCTGCAACAAAGCACAAAGTAAAAATAAACCTACCAGCTGAGATTGTCACACAAGAAAATCTTTAGGGAGGCCCCATCTTTGGACGTCTCAAATAATAATTTTGCCATTGGCCAACGTGACAAACTAGCAAATAAATCTTAAATAAAAAAAAAAACTGAACCATGAGATTAGGAATAAGAAAGTCTTTAATTGTCTAGCAGTTGGGAAATTGCATCTCAAAACAGCACAGAGGTGAAAGACAGTCAACACTATACAAGACGAGCGGCATGAGCAGTGTACATGGTCATGGGAATGATTATTTTAAGCACAGCTTCTAAAACAGACAAAGCTCAAATTTGCTTTCCTTAGTTTAATTTTGCATTCTTGATGATGGTTCCACCTTATCATCTTCATCTTTGGACCAGAGGCTTTTGATTGGATCAGGATCCAGATGTCTGTCCGTTCCTGCCACAGGAGAGACTGGTCAGCATGCAGAGATGTGATCACACTGAACTTCCTGAGACGCCAGATGTGACGCTGTGAAAAGCACTAACCAGTCCTTGACAAAAGACATATTTTGACTCACATTTAATGATTTAGTCTAGTTCACTACTAATGCATTTTTATGTTCAACCCGTTCTATTTTTACATAATAGTAAAATATTATTCATCTATTATGTGTTTCTGATATTGAACACTAGGTAGAGCAGTTGTGCAATAATCGATTTTTTATTAGTTAATGCATCTCTTTTCCTTCTGTTTTTGTTCTGTACAGTAAAAGCTTTACTTAGATTATATATTCTACCTACTAGTTACTCAAATTAAAAATAAAAAGTGTCTCTGCTGGTTACTGTGACGCGACCACAGGTGTTCGGTGAAAGAGTTTAAAAATCCTTTGCTTAAACTTTTTGGCCAGTTTTGTTTCTGACTTTATTTAGTCAATTTCTTATTCCCATTTTTTCAAGACCAGTTGGTTAAGTTGCTATGGAAACAAAGCTACCCCTATTATCTGTACTTCTTTCTGAATTATCTCACACACCTATTTATATACAGCATAGTGGAGTATAACGGTGTCTTAGCAACAGTGAAATAGTTCTGCACCACAATAAATATTAAAATCACAGGTAATAACAACATGGTGCTTGCAGAGACGTGTGTTTGTGAAGGTTTATTTTTAGCATGACTTTGAGGAGTTGTGTGCTCGTCCTCCAGTCTGTTAATGGCCTCCCGCACGCTGCACAATGTTTTTATGAGTAAATAATTCAAATCTTTTACCTTTGCAATTAGAAGAGGTTTGATGTAACAGGAACAGATATGAGATGATTTCTACTGTTCAACCTACTGTACAGACTGTACTTCAACATGCCGTGGGTCTATTACACATATGATTACGCCACAACACTGTTTATTTTGGCTTTTGACAGGCTGTGTTGGCATCAAATACAGATGCAAACGCACCGATACAAACACACAACACTTGTGCGAGTACCTGAGTGAAAGTACAAATATCACAACGTAGATATCGCTCCACTAGACGTGTTTAAAAAATGTGATTTCAATTGGAGTATTTGTGGTTACACAACAGAGCAGAAGCCTTTTTAGCAGCAATGTGTTATTGTAAATCATCTTTTACATTATGTGTTTTACATGGATTTATGATTTTACTGCTGCTTACGACTGTTTTACAATCTAATCTACTGCAATGCATCATGTTCTGTACGAGACATTTGTTGTGTTGCTACATATCAGGAACCCATTCGTAATGGACATGTAGATATTTTAATAATGTTACTGTGTGTGTGTGTGTGTGTGTGTGTGTGTGTGTGTGTGTGTGTGTGTGTGTGTGAACACTGCTTCCAGTTTAATTATGCATCCAAAAGCAAATGTTTTCCCAGCTGTTCGGTTCATTAGACTGTTTGTTCTGTTTACGCCTATGTAGATTCGTACAGTACTTCCGCCGGCATAGTGTGGTGCCGTTGCTGGTGGCATGACCTGACATCAGCCTCTATTTACAGGCTGGAACAGCTTGGGCTTCAAGGTTACAGCTTTAGAAGAAAAACGGAGGTTGGGACTGTGTTTTTCCATTAGTCATTCATCCTGTTCAATGGAAGAGATTAAAGTTTATTTTGAGACAAAGCAATGTCTGCGTCCCACTCAGTGTGTTTGATTTCTTAGAAAAGTCATGTGATTTAGCAAAGCAAGGTTTCTGTGAAACAAGGCCTTGTTGAACCAACAAAGAGTTTCAAGGAAAATAGTAATGCAGTAAATTTAGAAATTAGAGTTATAATACAATAAAATATGCTTAATCTCAGATTTTAATACTTGAAGTACACTTGAAAAAGTTTTAAAAAATAAAATACACACTTTCTAACTATCACCCATCACTGCCAACACCATCCACCACCAATCAAATTTCTGACACAGAGATGCACTTCATGGTTCAGTCATTAATGAACATTACTCTATAAAATGCTCATATTACAATTGCAAATGTATATTTACAGGTGCTGGATACAGTATTCTCACAATAACATGAGCTGTTTCATCTTGTTACGTGTCGTGAAATAAACCAATCAACATGGTCGCAGTGCAGAAAATAAAGTTAAAATTCACAAGACAAACCACCAAAGTGTTGCCACCGCCGTGTGCAGTTTAAGGAAGGGAGAAGAGAAAACATTGAATTTGATTTTATTATGTCTAATCTACGGTCTGGCATCCACTTGCACTGTGGGATCAGAGCCGTTCTCTTTTATGTAGTAAAAAATTAACCTCAGGTTGTTTGTGTAGTACATCATCGTCACTGACAGTTACTTTACATGAATCTGCCTTTGGGACAGAGGAAGTAAGATACTGCCACTCAACTCAGCTGCACAAAAAGGGATCAGCTGACAAACCAGAAGTCCAGTTTTTGTTTTGAAACAGTCCAGTCATTTTTTTTTGCATGAACCCAGTCTCTCTTAATTTATACTCCTTCATCCACAAATGGACCCAAAATCATTTGCAGTGATTCCTAATGAGGCTTCCACTGTGTGAGTCCTGTAGATTCCTCACTTCATCCTCTGTATTAGCGGGCCTAAAAATACGCTGGCGAAATGTTTCCAACATTTGAACCCTTCTTCATTCATTTTGATCCAAAGGAGAACTTGGTTTGTAGTGAAACAGACTTTTAGTGGGACTCCTGCAGCTGATGAGGAGCGCCTGTTTTACTCAGTGTGATCTGAATCCCGCAGTCTCACAGAAAACTGTCATCAGAGGCGACAAAGGAGAAGCCATTGAAGGCGTTACTGGAACTGGTGCTGGCGCTGAACTCTGGGGTCCGACTGACGGAGTTAGGAACCAGCTCTCTGGTGAACTCTGGATCGATGTGCTGAAGGTCAGCCGGGCCTCTCTGGAAGGATAAGTCATGCAATGTACCTGGGTTAAATATCAATATGTGGCTACGCGGCTCCTGCGGGTTCACATGCAGTGATTTGCAGAAATGCAACTCGTTCGTTGTGTGAAGAGACGAGACACAACTCACCACGTTGGGGTTGTAAGGAGGCGTCAGCCGCTTGTGGTAAAGGTCATCCCAGTTGATTGGAGAGAAGAAGGTGTGGTTCTTTATCTCCAGCTGTAAATACAAAAAAGAAAAGTCAAAGCCGACCAAGACTTTCATCATATTTTATCAGAGGTCCTGATGTTTGTTTTAGAATCATAACCTGAAGCTTTCCAAATAGAAAATTTGCAACTTAACCAAAATACAGGTCAGCGGCTCTTTACAAACCTCTGCCTTAGACTCGGCCTCTTCTCATCCGGGAGGCGATTTGTTAGAATTAAATCCCATTTCAAGAACATGAACACACTCACAAAGTCTGCGATCGCCCCGAGGCGCCTGTGCTGGTCCTTCTGCAACAGGCCCGTCAGCAGAGAGCAGATGGCGTCAGACTTCCCCGGGGGCAGCGCCAGGGCTTTGTGGAGGATCCCGTCGTACATTTCGCCAACGTCGCGGCTGTAGAACGGAGGCTGAAATTAGGGCAGAGGTGAAATTATGCAACGCCCGTTGGCGACCACTGTGGGCAAATCATCTGGACGTCTCTCGGGGCCCTGATTCTGCAGCGTTTTACGCTGGCTTTTAGGCAGAGGGGCACCTACCAGGCTGTAGATCATCTCATAAAGCACCGCTCCCAGGCACCACCAGTCCACCGTCCTGTCGTACGGCTCCTTACGAAGAACCTCCGGAGCCAAGTACTGCAGACACACAACAGAAGGTAAAACTACACAACGCTAAGCAAGGTTGTCTCAACTCACTGCAAGTTTGTTTCAGCCTTTGCTCTGTGTGTGACCCGATGGGTTCCTTTCTTAAGGGAACTCACCTCTGGAGTCCCGCAGAACGTTGAGGTAGTTCCCTCAGGTTCTACACCCTCTTTACACAGCCCAAAGTCCGTCAGCACCACATGGCCCTGCACACATGGGACACCGGAGGCTTTATATTCTGCAGTTTCAAGGCACTGGAGCGCTGAGCGTGACTCACCTGGCAGTCCAAAAGAATGTTCTCCGGCTTGAGATCTCTGGGGTGAACAAACAACGAGCAGATTGTCACCGCGCGAATATAACAACAGGCGGTTTCTCTTTTTCAAGCACGGGCCCGTCTGTCTGACCTGTAAACAATGTTGAGTGAGTGAAGGTAGCCGATGGCGCTGGCCACCTCGGCGGCGTAGAACCTGGCTCTGGGCTCCGAGAAACAGCGCTCTCTCTGCAGGTGGAAAAACAGCTGCAGACGGAAGAAGGGGGGAGGATGGAGGAAAGACGAGCGACAGGACAACATGCACCACATGAATTTAAACATGGCTGGAAAACGCAATATATAAAAAACATCATCTTTCTGCTGGATTTTATTCAAAACCACATAATTTACCACTCTGTAATTTCATATTTAACATGTGTGTTTTCTTTGTCTGATTAATTGTTCTAATAACAGACAAATATATGGGATGTGTCATTGTAACTACAGTATTACAATAAACCCATAAACCCTGTTTCTTCCTGTCTACCAGTGAAAGTGAGTCATAAACTGGTCGGGTAAAGCAGCAGCAGCCTTGTTTACTGTGAAAACATAATAATAAGGCTGTAATTCTTGTAATTAATAAATAAATGATAAAATAATGAATTAATAAATGTATGGCTGTAATAAATGCTTGACATGGATATTACAGTCAGCATGATCTGGTGCTCTGGGCCGATACGGAGACTGGAGCTCCAGACACGTACCTCTCCCCCGTTTACATAATCGAGGACAAAGTAGAGTTTCTCTGCGGTCTGGAAGGAGTAGTGAAGTCGCACTAGAAACGGGTGTTTGAGGCTCTTCAGCAGCACGTTCCTCTCTGCCATGATGTTCTTTTGCTAGACAGAAGGAAACGCCCCAAGGTGAGTGAGTCGGGGGTCAGAGGTCAGTGGGGCTAAAATAAGCGTACATCACACTCTTTAAAATAGAATGACCCCGACGCTCGATTTAACGTGCGCGTGAACACAACACGGACCACAGACTCGGGGGAGGAGTGCCGTCCGTTCCGGGGGTGTGAGCATCTGTCACAAGCCCGCTGCCGTTCACAGAATTGTTTTGGTTCTGAGTGTTCTGTTTATCGGACGGATCGTGGCTTTTGTCACAGTCCATGAAATGCTTCTCACTCACTCAGCTCTAATCTGTTGTCTTGCAAAACAATTAGCTTTACTTCCTGTACATGTCCCCTTTTTATTAGATCGTCCATCTCGTTGTTATGACCCAGTTGATCTGGAGAGAGTTGTGATATGTGTTCTTTGCACAGAACAAACTGCAGATTAGATAAGGTTCAGATGGTGTTGCTGGGTGAGAAGGCTGTTTACTAATAACATACCAGCACACGCGTGGTGCTGGTAACACGCTACCCAGTTTCCCCTCGGCTCAAACAGACCTATTTTCCAGAGCCTCACCTCTTTCTTCTTCAGGATGACTTTCTTCTGCAGCACTTTGACAGCGTAGAACGTGCCGTCGGCCTTGAGCTTGGCGAGCAGCACCTGCATGCAGGTTTATCTGTTAGTGGTTTGTTTAGCAAACAGAGGCCTCCACCGCCATCAAAGCCCCCTGAGATCAGCACACGCGGCACAGATGGGATCAGACGAGGGCGATGATGCTGGGAGACTCGAAGGCCTGACGCTGCAGCGGAGCCGGTAGAAACAGGTCTAGTATTTGATGATTAACTGACAAACATGATCAACTCCACTGAGCAGGAGTTGATCAAGTAACTGTAAAAGGCTTGGGCAGACTGTAAAGGTAATGATTCACGAAGCAGGCAGGATGTTTTCATTCCCAACCTCAGCTGAATTAAATCCACAGCGAATCATTCAATCCACATGATCAACCATAAATCCCTATAACATCAGGTTATTAATACTACCACATGGCAGACAAATGTTAATTAAAATCACTTCCCAGTAATAAATAAGTGACGGATCCACATACTTTATCCAAAGTAATGTCTCAAGACAATTCGCGATAGGAAGGACTTACAGTAATGAATATAATTATAATATTACGCTTGACAGGAGTTGAAATAGACCAACTCAGGAAGTTGTGAAATGCTAAAGGAGGTGAATAACTAACTAGTTGTTTCCGTGTTACCTTTCCAAAGGTTCCTTTGCCAATGACAGCCAGGAAGTCAAAGTCAGTGGGCCTGGCACTGGAACAAGACGGGGGCAAATGTCAACATCTCACAGCAAACAAAACACAGAATCTGGGTTTCAATGTAGCGACTCTCTCGATCACATTGTATTGGGAGCTGCTGTGACTGAGTGGCAGCAGATCTACTGACTGTGGGTTCGCTGAAGGTCCCAGGTTGACATCTTCATGAGGGGAGGAGGGCAGTGACAGCGACTACGGAAGGAAACTACACTTAATATTCATAAATGAATGAACTATTTAAAGCCATTGACTTTATTTCCATTCAGATTAGCGCCACTCAACATAAACAGGTCAGAGGTTAATGGAAAATGACAGTACAGGTGGAAAATAACTGCACCCTCATGTTGTTGTTGACAAGCCGTCACATGATGCAATTCAACAACAATGTAATGTGTGAGAAGAGCGAAGAGCTGGAAGCCACAGTAAACAGTTCAAATGATAATAACATGTAGTGCTTCAAAGACATGCTTGAATTTGAATAGATGTGATTAAATAGATATGAAGTGAAGGACAGTCATGAAAGTTTCATCACACAATTTAGAGCGAATTCAAATAAAATGAAAGTAAAACGCTAAAGTAAACAACATGACGCCAATCATGTGCAAAGACTAAAGTGCACTCACATCAGAGTGGGCCATGATCCATTCCACTCCCACTGGAGGCTCAGTGTCAGTGTTGGGCAGACCTGGGAGAGCACACACACACACACACACACACACACACACACACACACACACACACACACACACACACACACACACACACACACACACACACACACACACACACACAAAATGCACAAAATGTGTGACTCCTTTTTTCCAATGAAAGTTGGTCTTTATGATTTTCTCTGTCAGCTTTTCTACGCACAACTTGAGCTGAACATTTGTTATTTTACGTGTAATTTAAACAGTTGCAGTTTGAATAAGACACTTCATGATTAGCCTGGAGTCAAGTGAATTCATCCAGCGCTTCGTGGCACACGGGTGTCATTACACACGAGAGCAACGGCGTAGAAAGAATGTTAAAAACGCTAGAAACAGCAAGTAAAGCTGCTTATTGTCACGGACCACAGCTCCTGAGGCCAACAGCTGCTCTCAGAGCGCGAGAGAACCGATACGAGCTTATTACGACCTGCCACAACCTGAACGCTGCTTAAACTAACACAGACATCAGACGTTATTAGCAGGGTTTGTCACTAAAAGCCACCGTTAGCGGCACTTGTTTCCTACATTTAAAACAGAATAATGGGAGAATCTGCCCAATGCCCCAAGCAGAAAACAGCCCCTGTCCTGAAGGAACAGTCCAGAGCAGCCAGGTGATGTTGTTAAAGCAGTAAGCGGCCGCTGTCTCACCTGTGTGCGGAGGATTTGCAGGCAGTCATCTGTGTTCACAGACGGTCAAACCTCACGGCCCCAGGGAGCCTCGCCTTGGACTGAGCTAAGAGTTCCCTCAGCCTCAAAGGAAGGTCAGCGTCAGGAGAGTGAATCATTGACGAAGAGTCACAGAGCTTTAAGTGAGGCGGGGCGTCAGTGTGTGTGTGTGTGTGTGTGTGTGTGTGTGTGTGTGTGTGTGTTTGTGTGTGTGTGTGTGTGTGTGTGTGTGTGTGTGGTAGCTGCCAAGTCCTCTTTCAACACACGCATGTGTATTCCTATTTACTAAAAAATGACTTGTTTTAAAGGTTTTAAGCTGAGCACAGAGAAACATTTTCTTCTGCAGCTCTCACTCGCGCAGTGCAGGTCAAACGCTCAAGTAGCAACAGACCGATCCTTGTTTGTAGCTTTCCAAATTCAAATGAGCATCTTTGTATTTTAAAAGCAGCTTTTTCGCAGACGACCTGCTCCTTCTCGCATAAAACATGTAACAGTCCATTTCTCCCTGCAGCAGCAGGTTATCAGCGACGCCTGGTTCTGCGGCTTCTGCAGTGGAACAAGTAGATAAGCAGAGAGCACAGAGAGGGCGTGAAGGCAGTCACACACGCTGTAAATAAGACCACACGCCGTAGGCAGACGAGACAACGCTGGACATTTATTAATTCATATGGATTGAATGAAGGTTGCGACCCAAGATTATCTTGACACGCATACACGCACACACAAATCCCACCAGAGAGACGCACAATAGACACAATATTCGAGATTCCAAGAGCCCTTAAAACATTCCAGCAATATAAACCTGGTCTCACGATATCGAATACAAACAGCATCTTTCAACGCGTTCGGACAGAAAATGTAAACATTTCAAAGAGCTTGCTCTGCACGGAGCTGCTGTCGCCTGTAAACTGCAGAGAGTTTCACCGTCTCCACCTTTTCAGTCCAGGCTCCTGGTGCTAAACTGTGGATGTTCCCACTCTCTAGTGGCCAAGTGTGGGAATCACTGCGCCACCGATTTGTTTTTCACAATTGTGCTAAGACATGGATCAAAGTGCCCTATGTAATAATCTATTAACAAAACAGCAAAAAACATATTTTGGACTTTTGAAAAGTTCAAAACAGACTAAAAACTCAAACATTGCTTAATTGGGAGTTTTAAGTAGCATTTGAAATGACAGATCCTGCATCGCTCAAGTTTTATCATCATCATCATCATTATCGGTGATGAAGTGCAGTCTGGAGGACTTTGAGGCAGATAACACAGATGACGTCGAGGCTCAGATCGAGGTTTGTTTCTCATCTGACAAATAACAGTCCGAACAAAGTAGCTTATTCCATTTCACACAGAGTTGGGAGCAGTAAAACGAGGTGAATACAGTGAACATGGTACTTCTGCCTTCATTTGTTCTATTGCACAAAGCCTTGGAGCTTGTAGGAGCCTGACTGACATCAGACCTTTAGCCTGGGTCAACCTTGGATTCAGCTGCTGTCTGTCACACCATCATAAACTGACCTCAAGTCAGCCTAAACCGTATGTTTATTTAAATTTGGCACAAACTAGCTTCCTGCCAGTGTCCCTTTAAAGATTTCATCCAAATCCTCTGCAGACGGTCAAATGTTTGTATATACAGTCTACAATATGTAAAATCAAATGCTATCGCATTCAGAGGTTTGGCATCACTTAACCTGATCTTAACCGCCTGACGTTTCCTCTTTAATTGCCTCAGTCTCTTTCGATCCACACAGACTCACGACGTTCTCCCCCCTCAAACATCCTAAGTTCACCTGTCCTGACTGGACATCACCCCCGCCGCCCTCCCCTCCCTCTCTCTCTGATGGGTAAAGACACCAAACACATGAAAAAGGGGCCAGGGTCTCCGCCCTGTGACAGAATGAATTTGGCACATGATGATCAGCGGGCCGGCGCCCCCGCCGCCCGGGGGAGGGGTCACTTGAGCCCCTCGTCTGTGCTCTTGAACATGAGGATGGCGTTGGAGATCTTGAGGGCGGGGCCGAGCTTTATGCTCATGATCTTCACGATGTCGGTCTGGGTCAGCAGCAGGAAGGCCTCCCCGTCAATCATCTGAGGGGGAAAGGACAGGCTCGTCAGCGAAGAGCAACACTCGGCTGGAACCTTGTGCGCTCGGCGTTCCCACCTCTTCTTTGAAGAGGCGAGCCTGTTCTTCGCACCCGATCAGATTCTGGACAAACCTGAAGACCTGCGGAGGAGACACGTGCGAGTGGGACCCGTTAACACAGACGCGCAAACGGAGGGGGCAGTAAAAAGCTCGTAGGCGCTCACTTCTTCCACACTCCAGGCCGCCACCTGGCTGGCGTGAATGCCCTGAACGCCGGGCAGCAGCTTGCAGTGCTGCTCCCAGCACAGAGACAGGGTCCGGTCCGAGTGGGCGCTCAGAGCCGACATGAAGAGAGACGGGTAGACGCCCTCCGAGGCCATACCTGAGGACGAACACGCGCACAATGAACAACTAGCCTAGCCGCCTGCAAATACTGAAGCATTAGAGAGGATTTATTGAAGATCTCATGAAATGGTGCCAGATTTCACATATTCAGCAGATGCGGTGACTTGGGGAACTCACTCTGGTAGTCTCTCTGTTGGTTCTTTCTGTATTTGGGAGGGCGACCAATCCTGCGCACAGAGGAAACGGTCAGACAAAAGTCACAGCTGAGCGCGGGCGTGCGCGCGTGCACGAGCACGAGCATCTACCTGCCGCGGTAATGGCTCTTCTTGGTCCTCTGGCCGAAGAACAGGCTCCTCTTGCACTCAGAGTCGGACAGGTCGGCCTTCAGCCGGCCCTGGTTCCGCTCGGCCAGCGGGCAGCCGGAGATGCAGTGGTGGGCGGTGAAGCGGCCGGTCACGTGGCCCGAACCGTCACAGCCCGGCGTGGGACACTTCCTGTTGTAGGGTTCACGTAAAACAGGGAAAACTAGCAATTCAATAGTTGTTTCTCTTTTAATTTAACGCCCAACATTTGATAAAGGCTGCAGTAAAGCACTGGCCTGTTGTGAAAGCTGTACTTGTTGGTTCTTGGGTGACTGATGGGTTTACAGGGGACAGAGGACGGGTAGGTGGTCTGGCCTGTGACCGAGGGCTCCTTCACTCCTGCGCACACACAAATGCAGGGACGTGAACCATCGCGTGGCGTGGTGTGAGCGACGTTTTGTCCTTTGGGCGTTTGAGCCTTGTTACCGTGTGGCTGCGGCGCCTTCGTGTCCCGCGGGGGAACTTTCAGCGGATGCCCGGTCGCCTCACACCAGCCCGCTGGGTGGATGTCGGGGTGATCCGAGTCCATCCACTCGTCGTAGACGTGACTCCAACCGTCGTAATGGACCTGAAAAGAGACTCTAGCTGGGTGCTGGGTTGGTTTGTGATACAGTATGTTGCTCTATATCGTGCAGCCCTTCGGCCCAGTGGGAACTTCACCTTAATCCGATGAGTCTCGACCTCCTCCACTGTGGCCACTCTGATCAGACCTGGACTTCTCTTGTCCACAGCCTCCAGCTTCATCTTTGTCTGGAAGCTGTGGGGAGCGCGCTGGGGACAGAGCAGACGCTGGACTTAATCTGTGGAATCTCAGCTCTTACTGTTCATTTGTGCCCGACTAAACCACGGAACCACAGGCGACCCAGAGGAGCGCATGCAACAGCGTCCTGTCATAATGAAAGCGGCCCATTCATTGGTTGGTTTACCACTTTAAAGGCCTCTGCAGCCACAGCCTTAGAACCAGTCTCCTCCAGGTAGTGAGACCAAGAGAACCGGGCCTGGTCTGGATAGTCTGCTTTGACAAAACATGAACTCCCATTAGCAAAAAATGGAATCAACCTTTAACTTTAGGTCCCCTGCTGTGACTAAAGTCATGGCTCAACTTAGAGGAAACTCAGCGATCACCTTGAGGGGGTGTTAGGGGAAGGTTCCTCTCCTGGCACCAGCCAATGGGGTGAATGTACGGACTGCTAGCGTCACACCTGCAGAGTCCAGAATCAAGACATGACAGGTTTTAGAGCTGCTGAACCACCTGATGTTAGTATGATGGGGATGACAATATTATTATTATTATTATTATTATTATTATTATTATTATTATTATTATTATTATTATTATTATTATTATTATTATTATTATTATTATTATTATTATAAGCCTGTTTCTGCCTTCTCAATCTACCTGAGGCCTGATCTTATCACAGCTCATCAGCACTCACTCACCAGTAGTCATATGTGTCGTCCCAGTTGTCAAAGTGGACCAGGAAGCGGTCGTCCACCACGTCGGTGACGGTTGCTACACAGATGAGGGAGGGGTTCATGCGGTCGACGGCCTCCAGCTTCGTTCCTATGTCAAAACCACACTTCACATCGATCTGGGCAGAAAAAAATACAATTATTTGTATTGTTGTTCAGACCTGAGGACACAAGTGTGTATCTTATCTTAGTGTGTAGTGGTAGTTACCCTCCCAGGACTGGCGAACAGCTCTTTGGGAGCTACTTGTGCTTTCGTCATCCTCAGGTAATTGCTCCAAGTGAATTCCTCTTCTTTACAGCCTGAACAAAACGCACAGAGATGGAGCTAAACAACACTCACACAGTGTGAGGACCTTTTAGGCCTCGTTTGCTTGAACACCAGCGGTTGCAGATGCATATTAATAGTGTGAACCCTGCTCTTTCCAGATGTGGCCTCTGACCTTTGGGAGTGTGGAGTTTGTGCGCCGTGCTTTCGCACCAGCCCGCGGGGTGAATGTCCGGGGAGTTGGCGTTGACCCAGAAGTCGTGGCAGTCGGAGTAGCCGTCGAAATGGAGCCTCAGCCGGTAACCACAGACCTGGGGGAGCACGTGGCCCGCGGGAGACGAGTCAGCGAAGGAAAGACATCGGCTCAACACCCGAGCGAACTGTGAATATTACCCTGAACCCATCAGCCGGGCGCTAATACGCGCCTGACTCACCTCCGCCACAGTGAGAACAAAGTACATGGACGGATGCTGTGGGTCGATGCCTTCCAGCTTCATCCCCTGTTTAAAGCCGTTCTTCACCGTTGGCACCCTCTGGGACTGGGTGAGCGACAAACGAGACGAGAACACAGGGCTAGGCGCAAAAAAAACACACTCGTGGAGAACTTAGGGGCGAGAAACAAGATATGAAATCAAATGGGCGCGTGGGGACGTTATCATTCCCACAGTAATATTTCCGCAGGAGTCTGAGCAGCTTTTTATCAGAGAAATAATTAAAATGAAACCGCTGTAACAAGACCCTAATAATCGCAACGTGACAAAATAGACCCCAGTAAAGCAGCGAAATGAGCTTTCCTCTAACGCACCTCTTGGAAGAGCTTGTTGGGAGCAGCCACAGCTTTGGTTTCATCCAGATACAGAGCCCACGTCCAGTGTTCCGTCTTACTGTCTCCAGCTTCAGCAGAAATGATAACTCGTTAGCTCGTCAATCATCAGTTCAGCTGATGAGACCCACAAAGCCACAAGTCAACAACATCTGGTCCAACCTCCTCTGATGTGCCTGCTGTCTGCCTTAGAATCATCCATCTTCTCATCCTGGACATGAGGAAAAGCACGCATAAGCGTGACAAACAAAAATAACATCTTGATAAGAAACATATGTATAATTAGACAGGTGGTCTCACCCACCGTGCCCTCGATGTCAGAGTCTTCCTCCGACGGGCTCAGGTACTCCTTCCTCTTCCTCTTCCTCATGGGCTTCAGGTGGTCGGGGTTAAGGGAGGACACCCTCCCGCCAGCCGGCACCTTCTCCACCCCGACGCTCCTCCTGAGGCGCAAAGCGAGCAGTGTTTATGCGCATTATAGCGTCATGTTCATTCATTAAAACGAGCAAATGAACACTTATTTAACACACATTTACAGCCGCAACCCAGAGCTGCAACACGTTTTTGTGCAGGTTGCTGCTGTTGAACTTGTTTCAGGTTAAACGTAGTTCCTAGTGTACAGCTCCTGGTTACCGTAGCAACCAGGTGCTGTACAGTCTCTCTGTATGGGACTGCCTTGAACTGCTGTGAATTGGCGTGTCACGGGAAGGAGACAAAAAAGTTGCTGAAAGAAGCAAAACAAAAGACGGGAATGTGCTGTCCACAACATTTACAGTGGAAAAACAAAGAAATGTGTAAATATACGACTATACTATATATGACTAGTGTTTTACTCAAACATCAAACCCACTTTTCGGGACAGCTCTGAACCTACTTGTCCGTGATGGGCTCCCTGCGCAGCTCCTCCGTGTAAACCCGCGGAGCCCTGGGCTCGTGGTTCAGCTGCGCTGGTCCGACATGGACTTCAGGTTTGACCGGGACCGACCGCTCCGGCTCGACGGCTGCTCCTCTCACAGAACCAAGAGACGCGTCTGAGGAGGCAAAAAGCTGCAGGTGAAGCCTAAAGGTCAACAGCTCGGTGCCTTTTGGGGGTCCACTGTTCCCTCCCACTCTTCTCACTACTTATCCATTCCATCTACTAACTTTCAGAAGCTTTACTTTTGTTGCCTGCTTGATGTTTCTGACATGAACATGCAGCTGCAAACTCTTCACTTTTCAAAAGGCGCTCTGTTGCAGCTGATTGAGCACCGTAATCATTGCTGATTTCTGCTTGACACACTAACAAGTGATTAGTGAAAAGAGCCTGCTGTCAAATATTTCAAACAGAAATGTGGCCATGTGTAGAAAGTCATTTACCATCTGAACATTTATGTCTTTATTCCCATGCAGGGCCTTTATTGCTACATACAGTATGGATCATTTGTGTCAACCGCACTTAAAATGCTTTCAGTGCTTGCAAAGTGAGCTTCCACTAGAAGCCCGTGTTTTGTTTTTAGTCTCTGACTCTACAAGAACCTTATGTAAGCATGAGTCTACCTAGCTTGCCCGCTGGAGAGCTCTCTGCGTTAACGGATCGCCCAGAAGTCCCCGCCGCCGGTTCAGCGTTGGCGCTGGTGGTCCCTGGAGCGATCAGGGTGCTCAGCGTACCCACATCGCTCACACAGAACTACAGGAACACACACACACACACGCGCATCAGTGGACCCATCGGACCAAACCATCAATTATGAATCCAGCAGCACCGGCGGCTGCAGGTTCCCGTTGTTGTCCAAAATGGGAGGATGTGAAACCAACAGGCATTTATTGGTTCAGTTTAGTTAAGGCTTTTTGTCAGTTCTAAAGGAGATGTGTGTGCGTGGGGGGTTGTTAAAGAAGTTAAAATGATAACCTGTGAAATTGTTACACATGAAATTACTTTCTGTACTAATCAGTGGTTTCTGTTAATGCACTTCCCCCTCGTTTCAGGTTGGATCAATCCCTGTGCTGCACTTCCATGGTTTGTATGTTTCCCGACATTTTGTGGACGTGCACCCCGTTCCGTTGCACCCTGTTGCAGCTGAACTCCTGCACAGGTTTCCAATCAGGCTGAGTTAAAGTAATTGCGGTGGGAATAAGATCAATGCGACTTTACCAAGTGAGACAACGGGCCGATCTATAAAGCTCTTTAAGGACAAAACAGGCAAGAAAAAAAAAAGCTTGAGGGAAATTAAGCTTGTTGTGCTGTTAACATCTGGAATAACAAAAAAAAACAGATACGTCGCTTTACTTTACCTTGAGGTTGCTGCTGGGCAGAATAGCCATGCCCTCCTTCCACTCCAGGACGTGCACGATGCTACACGCTCCACCCACCTGCGCGGTCAGAGTGGGCGTGGCCAGCTCGCCAGCCCGTTTACCTGGGTCACCCACGGCGACAGCTGGAGTGACCTCCACCTTCTGATGGCCGGGAGCGGGAGCTGAGGGGAGGGGAGGCAGCCACAGAAATGAGTTACAAGGAGCCTCCAGCAGAAAGTAACTCTCCCTGCTTTACATGTTTGATTGACTTGCTGCCAATCAACTAATCAATTAATGAACTACTTGCTTGTTTTGGTGTTATTCTTAAAACAGCTGGATTTATCACAACCTCCACACCAGTTTACGTATAGTCACCAAATGATGGCAAACTTACATGAAGGCTGCTACAGTATGACTGGCATACACATGTATAGAACAAACACTGACGCACACCCCCAGTGTGAGTCTCTCTACACCCAGCGCGCTCACCCGGCAGGAGCAGGGCTGTGGTGGTGTGCGTCGGGGGCCGCGCTTTCCTGGCCACTCCATCCGTGCCGCAGATGAGGACGGCCTCGGCGGGGGACGAGGAGGACGGGGTGTGATCGGGCTCCTTGGGCGGAGCCTCCATGTTCACTTTGGCACTCATAGCGTTGTCCCTGTCCTGTGGGCTACTTCGGAGCGCTGAACACAGCACATGCGAGTGGAGGGTTCTGTCAGATTCCCATCTATGGGCATTGCATTATTGTTTTTCAAGATTTACATTGTTTTTAATAATTGACCACAACTTGTACTGCATAAATGATCTTATCTGTCCTGCCTGAAGTAATTTACATGTATTTGCACCATTTGAATCATGATAATAAAAAGTAATAATGGACTTTTTAACTCAGAAGGGGAAAATAACTACAGTATAACTAAAAGCCTATTGAACAATACTGTATATGTATACTATATATTATATATTAAATCATATAACCATAGGACTTTAGAAGACTAGCAGCCGAACTATATAATTATATACTATACAACTAATAGCCCATAGAACTACATGAGTATACTAAATAACTAATAGCCTATAGAACATGAAGTCACTGTACAACATGCATAGAACAAACGTTTGTACACAATGAGACTAATAACTACTGACTACTGACACATTGTGTCCATTCATATTTACTGCTCATCAATTTTCCCCAAAATGGCTCCTACACTTATAAACATTTTAAATGTCAAAACGACTACGTTTCAGGCTACTTAACGTAAAATATAAGACAATTTCATTATTACAATTCGACGCGGTAAAAGCACAGCGGATCTTTCTGCTCCATCAACAACCATGACCCCGTGTGACTTTTTTTAACAGCCATCCATTACCTACAATAAAAAGGCAATAATGGTGACACGCCGATATTTACGCACAAGCCTCCGAATCCACGCTCACAAAAAACACAGCATTTCAGTTAAAATGGCGATGGAGCTGAAATCCGTGAGATAAATGACTCAAATCCAGCACAATTGCAGTTTATTGAGAAATTTAGCCTGTCACCCATTCCGCCAACATCTGAAATGAATGAGCAACATTTTCACCTCACAACATAAAGCATGATGCGTATTTAACCATCTTCGGAGCGACTGCTTCTAGTAATTAAAAGTAATAAACTCGATTAGGGTAATTAAACGTGTCTTTATTTTATATATATATTTATTTGTACGATGAAAAGCTTTTTGTTTGATTATATCGATAACGCAAAACGGGGGAGCTCGAAGAAAAAAAATACTTGTTCCTTTCTACAGCTTGCTCTAAGGAGATGCTCGTGTTTGCTTCAATTACACAACAAACAGTAATGTTGAACAAATTCATGTTTGCATTTAATTTCTGAAATTTGGCTTACCAGCTCTGATCTCCTGCGGCTCCGGGGCTTCTACCGCGCATGCGCAGCCCCGAGTACAGTCATCGCTCACCGACTATAATGTTGTACCAAAAGACTTCACTGCAACCGCTCCACTTTCAGTAATGGTCGATGTGAAAATAATGTAGCATACTATCGATTACACAGGAGCCAGAACAGCTGCTGGAGCTTTATTTTAACATGTAAACCTGCTGGCGTGTACATGAGTGAGACAAAGATAGTGATCACTTTTTTCCTGAGCCCCATCCCCTAATGAAAGAGCATTTCTTATATAATTAGTAAGATATAGGTCATGTGGATACTGCAGACAAGGTTCTGGCAAATCTGACACATCACAACAAGAGAATAGTTATTAAGAGTTTTATTGAACAGGCATATTAAAAAAAAAAAAAAAACCCAGACATTGTGTGTTACATATCTGCATGGGGGGAGGGGGTGTTTCACAAGAGGGGCTGCATCCAGCAAGTCTGCTGATGTTACTAACAAGAAAACCCTTGAAAGTGTTAATGGCTGCACCCTCTAGGTACCAAATCACCGCTGCTACTTGCATTTAATGTCGCGCAGGATCGAGAAATTTCTCAAACCCGTGCATTGCGTGTGCGCACACGAAAGAAAAAGCGAAATGAAGACCACTTTTAGGGTATGATTTGAACAAATGAAAAAGATCAACAAAAAGCTGGGGCTACTCAACACATCTGTAAAGCAAACTAAGAAACATTCCAGACTGTGGTCTTCCCCCCCAAAAATAAAAAAAAGAAGTTGTTTGAATAATTAGATTTTGATGCCAATTACAAGGTCTATGTACAAGAAGATAAAATCCATCACAATAGTCCAGTTACCAACTAAGTCGTTTAAACATGAAATACAAACCCCTTTAATTTATGCAGTCCAAGGTCTTGCGTGCATCTTAGATGTCAGGATAGTACCAAAATTAGACGATTTCTTCAGGCTGCAGATAAAAGGGGGGGAAAGCTCCATTGCTGTAATAAAAATACTACTTCTCTCCCACAAATGTAGCTTTAACGAGACAGAAAAACCAAAATATCCGTTAAGTTCTAGTAAAACTTCCTAACATTTTTCAGCTGTAGATGGCTAATTAGACAAACGTTCAAAAAATTATTACACAAGTATTTGAACCTAATTACCTCTTGCAATCCACAATTTTGATATTTATGATGTCAAAATGGGCAATTTAGAGGCTATAAGAATCCTACAAAGTAGTTCGGTCACTGCCTTGACAAGCCTTTGTGGGAGAAAAGCAGACAAGTGTGGAAGCACAAGCCAGTATGACAACACTGCTCATTATATACAGCATAAGGATCAAGCCCAATTATGAGAAACACCCCATCTCATATTAAACTAATTCTGAGAAGCTGATCTAGACCGTGAGCGAGATCTTGAGCGAGACTTTGAGCGGGAGGCTGAGCGTTTCTCCCTGGACTTTGAACGGCAATCATCATGAGGAGATGGAGAGCGGGAAGCAGACTTGGCAACACGCTCCTCTTTCCCATTCTCAACCGGTGAAGCTGAACGACTGCGAGACTTTTTCTCCACAGGCCTCTCCTTGGATCGGCTGCGAGAGTCTCGCTCCGATTTCACTTTTGAACGGCTCTTGGACCGAGACTTGGACTTTCGATTGGCTGAACGGGATCGAGACTTGCGGGATCCTGAACGCGATTTGGATTTATGAGATCGAGAACGAGACCTGCGAGAGCGTGACTTTGCTCCAGATCTGGACCGAGAATTACGTCTCTTGTTGCTGCCAGAACGAGACCTGTAAGGCATAAAGAGATATGTTTTCACTTCACACTGTTAGGTTTACACTTAATTTAAAAAAACTCTAATCTCTATTAGCGGATCTTAAACTAAACTTCCACTAAGCACTTTAATTCAATAAACTATATTTGTTCTGACCTGGAGCGGGATCTGGAGCGACTATGAGAGCTTCTGCTCCTGTGGCTCCTGCTTCGGGAGCGGCGACGACTGCGAGATCTGAGGACAACAAAAGTCAAACAAAAACCTACCACCAATATTGTGCACCAAAACAAGCCCTCTAACAAAAAAGTGTTCCTACCTGGATCGGCTGCCAGAGTAGGACCTTCGTTTGCGAGACCTGTCCTCCACCAGACGAATCTTCCGCCCATTGATATCTGTACCATCCAGTTTATCCAGAGCTCTCTTCATGTCTGAGTGGGTGCGGAACTCAATCACTCCCTCGTTTGTGTGTTCCTTATGAGCATCTGCATAGGTCACTTCTCCTGCCTGGCGCATAAAATCCTGACAAATGCAGAAAATTGAATTGAAAATGTTGAAAGCGTCCTTTTTCGACAGGTAAATTTTGTTAATGATCTTGACTCATCACAATGAATGCTGCAAGGTCAAACATGTACCTTAAGGTCCTGCCAACTGCAGCGGCTAGATAAGTTCTCCACAATCAAGCGATATTCAGTACGAACAGGGGGTCCATACTTATCCCTGCCAGAACGGCTTCTGCTGCTGCTGCTGCTGTAACCGCTACCTTTAAAAACAACAGCACATAAAAAATGTCAGAAACAACAAAAATTGCTGAGACAAAAACTACAGAGCTGGGTTATCAAATGAACACATGGTAGTGACTGGCCATAAAAAGTCCAAGAGGATTTAAAATTGAACCTAAAGAAAGGAATCCCACTGATCCCATGTTTAAACACAAAACTTCTGACTAGTGATTTAAAAGCCACTGCATGGGCTGTCTGTATAATTCAGCATTTTGAAGTTGCTCTGCTGCAAAGAACACCACTGCATCTGTTTCTGGCAATACAATGCCTGTCTTACTTGGGGCATCACACTGTGATGCTTTAGGTGTATAAACAAATGGACAGTGATGTTCTTTCAAGACCTTTGAACCCTGGAAAACAAACAAAAAGGAGGAATCCACATCGGTCGAGATCACGGACACCGTTTTGTCAAAGTGAGTAAGAACGGTGTAATCAAAAGGTAATGCACCAATGTAGCATTCATTATTTGACTGCATGTCAGTGTAAAATTTTGTTTCCTTTTTGTTCACTTACAACATTTGTTTTGACTGCAAGTTCTTTACTAGAGCCGATCCGCTTATGTTTGCTGTCAGGTCAACATAGAAACCAATGGCAATCCTCACCATCGCCCCTGGTCTATTGGCAAAAGGCTGCTGTCATCATGGCTTCCGGTTAGGTCAGCCAAGGATCAAGGGGGAGGGGGCAAAGGTCACACACACATTGTAAGGTGAAAGCCAAGGCCAATCGGGACAGGCAGTCATCTTAGCCAGTCATCTTTAGCCTCAATGGACTCTCAGCCTCAGCCCGCAACTGGACTCTTTCAAATTGAAACATCAAGGACTTTTGTTAATGTTGAATATAAATATATACCAAAAATTATAAAATACACATTTCACATGAAAATGTTAAATGTGAAGCTAATGATTTCACTAAACTACACTACATAACTATAGAATTAGCACTATTTAGCAGTGATCATTTATAATTAGCACCCTAAAGTCACACCCTTTAAATATGACTCACCAAAAACAACAAATACGATCCACAAGAACTTCAAGCGGTCACGAGAAGTTCCTTGTTTTCAAGCTATCTTAGCTAATGCCAAACTTACAACTTTCTGCTGGGCTTTGACTTGCAGATTGTTGTTCCTTTCAAAACGTGAGATCCAGATCAAGCTACTGTTTGCGTGGTCTGGAGGGAGGAACAAAAACCTGAAGGTCACTAAACCCTTTACCAAAGTGAACAGAATTTTCTAAAGGGTAAGGCATGGGAATTAAAAAAAAAAACATTGGATTGCCTTTATAACAAAAAAAAAGAAAAAAAAAAGAAAAGAAACCTGTCCTGGCTCAATAACTTGCATCCATAACCAAGTAAACAATACAAGACAGAAGTATAAAATCATGCCATATGTTACAGCAATGACTAAAGGCACAGGCAAACACATAAAGGCTTAGCCACCTAAAACATAACGTGGAGACCCGGTCGTATACCATGTCAGTGTATGGGAAAGTCGACTGAACTGATCAAATAAAAGGTAAACATATACTATTTGTCTGCAAATTAGCGCCTGCATAAATCAATCAACAGCTAATTGTGCAGTCCACATCGACACCTCACCCCAGGGGGAAGGGGAAAAGAGGATATCTTGTAATACACTGCACTTACTGCGCCCACCACCCCAGTAACCCCCACCGTAGCCATCTCGATCTCGCCGTGGCCCCCGGGCATGTTCGACGATCACGCGCTCCCCGCAGAGCTCCTTCCCGTTCAGCTCATACACGGCATCATCTGCGTCCCGGTTGTCTTCAAACTCTACGAATCCGTACCTGTAAGCAAAACACAAGGCTTAAACACAGACCAATAACAAAAACACGGTCTCCGTGCAATTAGCTTGCTAGCTAGCTAGCTTAGCGTGTCCCGCTAGCTCCGCGCTTTAGCACGCACAAAGGCGCCATGTTGGCCATGCGACATTACCACACGAACAAGACTGAAGTTCGAGGAACAACCTGGATTTCACTTCAAAATAGCATTTTTAATACAACCGTCGTGCTGAGCTAACCCGAAATGAGAAATTTAATAACGCCCTTAACTATAAATTTAAAAACAAAAAAATATTCGGTCTAAGCGCCCACGTCGTTAACATGAAGGCTTGCCGCTACGTCGAACACGTTAACGTTAGCTGTCGTCATAGACAACTCACCCATTTTTTAAATCAATTTCCATGAGTTTTCCATATCCACTGAAAAATCGCTGAATGTCCTTTTCGCGGACATGGTAACTCAATCGCCCGATATAAACTCGAGGCATGTTTCTCGCCTAATCGTGTTGTGCTTGACTGATCTTTGTAGCCGCAAACACTACCGCTAGCTAGCTATCCCTTCTTCTCCGAGAAACTATGTGCGCTTGCGTGAAGCCAGCCAATCGTCACTCAAAAAATTGTTGCTGTAATGAACTTCAAAATAAAAGCTTGAATTTACCAATTTTAACACGAGGGTCCGTAAACGACCATCGTGTTTGTCCACCTCCAGCCACACACTGTCAAATAAGAACCTGTTCTAAAGTGTATTTGAAGTAAACCAAATAACTACCTGTAAAGAGACGTTTAACAGTCCCAGTCAAACAAAGTATTGCCATCAGCATCAAATAATCAGATCTTTTCCTTTCATTACTGTAGATATGGTGTATATTTGGTGCAGGGTTTACTCTAGATGCTTTATTTCAGCAGCAGTACAAGTATTAGCGAATAGAGGATGGAGCATTGCAAAATGAGTTCTTGTATTTTATACCTGCTTAAACTTTAATAATTCACAAAGTTAAGAGGGTTACACTATAGTTTTTGTGATAATGAAGGCAATAGGAATGAAAGCAATAGTGGGGAGAGAGAGTATAATATTTTATTTTTGTAAAAACCAGGTTTTAAAATTATTCCAGCCAGACCTTCTTCTCAAACGACAACAATGTATCCAGTGTCAGCAGGATCTTTAACTCTTCACATAGAAGCAAGTCTGCTGCTTAAATAGCAACCACACTTGTAGAAAAGAAGACTGGCTTCAGCACCTGCTCAGAAGCTCATCTTAGGGAAGGGAAATTTGGTCGTGTTGTGTTGGGGGCATTGACATTCGGTCCAAAAAAACCCTACTTTTCTAGGCAAAACAAATTTTATTCATTTCACATCCTCATCAGTCAAGTTGCTGACAAGGTTTTTATCTTAACTTTTGAAATCCAAGAAATTAAGCACACAATTGCTCATTCATGTCTCAAAAACACTTTAGAATTTGTTTTACAAAACTTCTGAATGAAAGTCCTCAATTTATGTAGTAGTTTGACTCTGACCAGCATCTACTGTAAGATTAAAGGAATATCAGAAACTAGTCTCACTCCTTTGTGTACCCAAATTTAGCAATTTTTAATGTTACCTTTCATATGCTGGGGCCAATACAAAATGGACTGCCACTTAGAGCCAGAGAACAAATGAGAGCAAAACCATAAGCATGTAGAGCTCAAAAATAAGGTAGTGAGCAACACGGTTACTATAGCAACTAAGGATTATTACTATGGATCAACCCATCTTTCCTACAATTTGGTTGGTTGTGTTAGAGAAGGGTATTGCTTATGTGAAGAAATCATTTCTGTATGTAGCATGGGGGGAAAAAATTAAGCATCAACGCCAAGTTAATCACAATGTTGCAGGAATCAAGAAGTACAGCAATGGAAAATAACCTACGAGTTAGAGAGTTGATCAGCCAGACATCTGTCAAATGCTTCCAACAATGAATGTGGTGCACGTCATCCGTTTACAGTGCAGAACGCCACGTTTCAGCTTTAGATACTCTCTCACCGCATGTTCAGGTCACAACACAACTAAACAACTGCCAACCCTCCCACAGTTCGAGTCAGAGAGTCCTTTAGCAAATCAAGAGGGCACCAAACCCCAGGTCTGGCCCTTCTTCTAATGGGAAGGGGGGCCCAGTTTAGGCGGCCCTTTTAGTTGGCTTTGGCGCGGAGCTGTGCTCTCTTGCCCGTCACAGCCTGGAAGCCAGTCTTGATGCTGGCGACAGAGCAGCGAGAGTGGCATGTCTCGCACTGCAGGAAATACAGACGAGTGTCTTTCTGCAGGATGGTCTCAGGCGAGCGGCAGGTGTGACATGTCACGTATTCCTCTGCAGGGGAGAGATGAACAATTATTAACAGTGCAAATCACATAGGAGTTCACAGTACATCCCATTCTAGTAGTGTCGAACTCAAGTTAATTTTACATAGGTGACGAGAGTTGGATTAACTACAAATTACAAACTTAATTACTTACTGATATATCTTCTCAACACATTTTCTATCTGTTTCTGTTGAAATCTGCCTTTAATCACAAGCTGGTTATTTCCATCTATTGAACCACTGGAAAAAAAGGCACAAATCATGAAGAAAAATGTTAATATAGGCCACAGAAAAACAAGCAAAACAAATCATTAGGTACAATTACTAAAAATGTAGACATAATCTCAATTATACACAAAATCCAAATGGTACAGTATATTAATATATGAATCAATGCTGTTGTTTCTAGGAATATTACCATCTGGTATGAGAACAGCAGCTCTCAGGACAAAAAGGACTTGAAGGAGTGTAATCAGATGTGCTGAGTGCATTACTAGGACTAAATTGCCTGACCTTCAAGATATCTACATCAGGAGGTGCTGGTCCAGGAGACAGCACGTTATAAAAAATATTTATCAACCCCAACCATAATCTGTTTCAGAAACTGACATCTGGTAGGAAAATCCAGTCATTCAAGGCATGAACTGAAAGACTGAACAGGAGCTTCTATCATCAAGCTATCAGGCCATTTAACACATCTCAATTTCTGTCATGGGTAGTATTTAGTTTTTATTTTTTGTACATACTTATTTTATTAGACTTTCTTTTTATTTTATTTTTTTAATTCTGCACTGTTTGGGGCAAGACGCAATATTATTTTAATACTGTTGTGGTTATGCAAACATGTGACAAATAAAATTATTGAATGTACAGTGTACCTTGTTCCCAGCTCAGCCAACAAGAAAGCGAGGAGATGTTTAGGCTGACGATGCAACCTGGAACAGAGTGCCAATAAAGGTCAGTTTGTTGGTAGCAACTGATGTGTTCTATGAAAAACCAGGCTTGATTTGACAAAAGCCTCAAACTGATCCGAGGCTCATAACTGTAACAGTGAGGCCAGTGTTTGAGGAGAGAGAATGGGACACTCACAATTTGCAGATGTCTGTGAAGTTGACAAAGGAGGTTTTTTTAGTTCCCACTCGGACGACCTGAGGAGGCTTCATGACAAACTTCCTCTTCTCTCCGGCCACCATGTCAGGGTTCTTCTCTCTCATTATGTTGAAAACTCTGTTCAGGAGCTGAAAGAAAAGAACAGCAGTTATGGTCGACAGAACACATTTAAAGGTTTCCCTTAATACCAATGGCTGTGTACAGCTTACACGTGGTTGGGTGTGCATGTAGGTGTTTTTACAGTCATTGTACCTCATCATAAGTGTAATCCCGTTCAGAGCCAGCCCAGGCTGGTCCTGTGGAAGAGCTGAAGGAAATTCCATCATTGTTCTTCCCCTCATCATCCTCCAATGCTGCAAACACAATATAAAAACACGTTATTACACATGTCTTCCTTTAGTACAGGAACCCTGAAGGTGAAACACTCTTACCATCGTCTTTTTCCAGCAGCTCTCCTTCATCAAAGTCCACTTTCTTGGACTTTTTCTTTTTGGTAGGAAAATCCATAGTGTCATCTTCCAATACCTCTGTCTGTTCTCCTTCAATTTTCAGCTCCTGCACATATGGTAACATTCAGTGAGTAGATGAGGAGCAGAACTGACTGCATAAATGCAGAAAGGCCAAGAGGAGAGTGATGGAAAGGCAACAGATGAAGTTGAGCAGGATGTAAAGTACTGATGGAAACAGACCTGCACAGACTAGACAAGACAGACAAGACATGACAATGACGATAAAAAAAAACAGTTTGTGCTTTAGAGCTGACTGACCTTTAACCCCTCTTCAATATCATTATCAAACACTTTCTTGGGTTTCTTCTTTTTTTTCTTCTGGTTGAAGAAGTTCAGGTCATTCAAATCATCAGATGGCTCTAGACATTAAAGCAAAATTAGTTCAAACAGAACAGCAGCTACATAAATGTGTAGGATATACAATTGTTAAAAAAAGACTTAAAGTCTTTGAGAATTCAAACCTTTCTTTCTGCTTTCATCTTCATCAAACTCAACCTCCCTTTCTTCTCCAACCTCCGGTTCGGCCTCCTTTGCCTCCAGCTCTTTAGCTTCTTCTCCTCCCACCCCCTCTCCTCCATCCTCATCCAACATGAAGGGCTTCTTCTTTTTCTTCTTCTTCTTGGTCATGTTGGGATCAAAAATCATCTGAAAGAGAGAAAAGCGTTGTACTTCACAAATTTTTTCCATGTGTTTCAATTTTTTTTTCAATCTGTATTTTTATAAAGAAGGTATAGCTCCTCTGATTATGTGAGTAACTCTTACCACTTGTCATTTTTATGGGTTTGAAGTAGAACCTATATAAGTCATGGTAATATTTTGTAAGGCCTAGTGACTTTTGGTATAAATTCCTGTAGTTTGGCTTTATTTATTTGTTGTTTGGCTTTATTTATTTATTTATAAATTTATTTATTTATAAATTTATTTATTTATAAATTTACAGATCTTTAAATCTTGTCCATAACTGATAATTAAGTGACCAGAGCTGTGAGGAATTGTTGAATTAGTTACTCTAAAAACGTCAAATGTGATGGATTCCTTCACTGTTGCGTAAAGTTGTCATTCATCTTTTTCAGGCTGTGACGCAGTGTCTTAGTTGATATTCTAATCCTCTGTGCCATTTTAATATTCCTCTATTAAAGACTCGCTCCAACACACGGGCTAAATGTCATATGACAATGAGCCATTCGGCTTCCTCGTTTATCACAGCATCCATATAAACCCGCACTGACGAAATAGACGACTAACCGACCAGGAGCCTGAACGAAGCCGGTGTAATGATTCTAAAACATGCTTATTCTTTGTAATTTAGATGTGTGTGTGCCATAAAGCGGTTTGTACCACAGCGTTATTCCTATGAAACACAGTGCCAAGCATCTAGGATAAACAGAACTAAAGCTCTGGGGGTTTTGTCTCTGCTTGACATCATTAAGTGTTAGCGCTGCACCTTAACGTTACTTTGCGTTAACAATCGGCTAATGCTAACGAGAGAGCTAGTGCTAGCCCTTTAGTTTGAGCGATCCGGTTGCGGTGACAGGACGGATTGATAAACTGTGGGGGGTGTTAACGCTCCACGCAATGTTATGAGTCGTTAAACAGCTGCGTATCAATGATTATTTGGATATTCTGGCTGCTCTTGTCGTTCTCGAGTCGGTTGCAGCCATGTGAGCGCTGCTGTGGATAGGGAGGGGAGCAGCAGCGATAAGGCCCAAAATGATCCTCAAGACTAATCTGAGCCGATAAAGCAACTAAATTCCCCCAACAAACCCGCACACCAGCCCAGGATGAACGGCGGCGACCCCTGGTCGACTTACCTCGTCTCCTGACATGCTTGCAGGCTGGGGAATGACTATAACCAGGCCACTTTTTAGTCGTCGGTCAATAGCACGGTACTGCGCCGAAAATTTCTTGCATCAGCGTTGTGCCACACTACGCAGGCGTAAAGTCGCACAGCCTTGACGTCATTACTTCGCGACCACGCGTCCCTACTGAGGAGCGTTCAAGAGAAATAAAGCTGTTAACTTTGTAGAAGAAACTACTCTTAAAACGACAGAGAACCCAAACAAATTAACGGTTGTATAATTCTATGTATAGTACAACTAATACAAACTGTTCTTTGCTACAAGCCTTATTTGATGATTATAATTCTTGTTTTTTTATTTTCCATCATGACTATACACGGCAATGTGTCGAAGAAAAAAACATAATTTCCATAGCAACAAAATACTTGAAAACCTTTAATGATTTTGCAAATAATATTCTCATCTGGATAAATAAAACATAAAAATGCAAACATGCGTGTCCATCCATCCTCGTATTATATTTTGAAATGTAGAAAATGTACATCATGACTTTGAAAAACTAGAGGAAATAACTTCAAAAAGATGATGTTGTAGATTGACTATAATCTAATCTTTTATAAACCACTATCTTTTTCTGGATGCAGTTAATAAGATGTGACAATAGTTTATTATTATTATAACATTAAACAATTTGAAAATAAAGGACAAACAGAGCAGGATGAATGTGTTAAGGTAAACATTTCTCTGTCTAGCTGTGTGTTGTGATCCGTATTGTGATTTCCCATTGTTGCATGCTTCACACAACCTCTCAGTGACAGCAGAAATACAGTATATAAAAAGAGACACGTTTGGGATATGTACACCAAATAACAAGAACCACTGTGAAAACGCCTTTGAGGAGGGAGACGTCGCTGAAATGGCGACAGGAGCCAAAGAGTGAAGGAACAAGACACACACTCTGAAACAAAATAAGAGGCTCATACCCAGCAAACACACACCTCGAAGCTTCTTCGCCTAGCACATGCTCAGCTGTTTCTTATTTTCAACAACAAAAAAAGGATGCTAAGGATTGTTATTTTTGTCAAAAAAGAAAACCATCCAACAATGTTACGCCACAAATGCAGGTAAATAAGCGAGTCAGAAATATTTCTGAGGATTCAGCTCTTGTAAAAATTCTCTCCATCATCCACTGTTGTTAACAATACCACAGCCAGTGAGACAAACCTGACAGTAGGCCCATTATCACACCACAGAGTTGTTGATAATAATAATAATAATAACAACAACAATAATAAATTTCAATATAAACTGGATAAAGTGTGCTGAAAGAACCCTGCCCACTGCAGGGGCCACAGTGCTCGCATTCAAATTATTCAATTATTCTAGATATAAAAGCCCCAGATTGGCTCGTTTTCACAGAGCACCAGGGAGCTTTCAGGTTTAAATAGTGATGGGAAACGGGGAAAAAAAAAGCTACAGCATTTTTGCTTTTTTGTAGTGTTACATAAGGTAGACAGTGAGTTCTCTTCAGACAAAACATTCATACACAGCATCCTATCAGTCCATTCATTCCTCCTTGCTCCTTCCTCTTCTCTGCTGTGATGCAGGTATGATGTTGTAGATGCAATCTTTACATGGCTTCCATTGCCCAGCGCTGCAGGTCCTCCATGTCATCCTCATCCTCCTCTTTCTTAGCTTCAAAACAGAAAACAGAAAAAAAGATGGAATTACATTAGTAAGATGCTTTCAAGGCACATCTTGCTATCAGACTGTACAATCAGAACTGTTAACCACGTCCCACTACATTCACTCACCCACTGCATCAGTGGTTTATATAGTAATCTGCTCTGCACAATATTTGTGCAAAGTCTGTGAATTATCATTTATGTACTATATATCTACTATATTTACACAATGTGCAACAAATAACAAATTGTCTGTGCAACATTTGTGCAAACCGGTACAAGACTTATATTCATTACTGTGCAATAACCCTTCAATGACCTCATACTCACTCTAACTGCATTGTACTGCGTACTGTGCCAACACGAACTGTTCTGTTGCTGTATTCTCTCTAATCTGTACTGCTGTTTTAAGAAGTAATTTCCCCACTGTGGGACTATTAAAGGTTTTCTTCTTCATCACCTTCTTCCTTTAGAAAAGTTGACAGCTGAATTAATACAATAATTTTAGCTAGCTCTCACCTATTTTATCATATAATCTGAAACCACGAGGCAGCAAGTAGTCCCCTCTCTGTCCAAGTGTCAGAACCTTTATGAATATTGGTCTGTTCACCAACATCTACACATATTTCTCCATCCGTACAACTATGCTTGTCTGGTCCATTGTCCATTATTTCTCTTTCTTCAAATACTAATATTTTTTGGAAGTCACAATAAACATCTCATATATTGCAATAGTTATGGTTAGTCTCAGTTATGTGTGTTATGCTTGAAACAAAGTGATTTTTTTAATGCTTGTCACAATAATGACAGGAGCAAATATTTTTTATAAGGGTCATGTTACCAGGTCTGGAGGGTATCGAAGAAGAAGGCACGTTGGGGAGGGGAACGTTCTCGGGCCCTCCAATCTCCAGCAGGTTTTTGTCCAGCTCCTCCTGTTCCAGCTCATCCAGCTCTGCCAACAGTTCATCCTATAAAAGAAAACCACATATTCTTAAGATAAGAATTAACACACATTTGTTTACACAAATACAGAATGTCGCCTCAGTTAAACCTAAATTCTTTTTTCTAATTTGAAAGAGAACATGCTCATTTTGAACATAATGACCTGTGGTGAGGTTGATCTATGAATATGACCATTAAAAATGAGAATGAGTCAAAAGCCTAGTTGAGCCTGACTGGCCACAAAGCAAAGCAAAACAAGAGAACACAAAAGAGTCACTGCTTTGAGATTAAATGTTTAATAAATACATAAAGAATATCTTACATGTAGAATTTTTACGGTGCCTGGTGCTTGTCCAAATGACAGCAGTTTGCACAATTTGGTACACAAATTTTCTAATACTTTGCTAAGTAGATGCACAAGAAGTCTACCCAATTTGTGTACCTCAGTCTACAACTCATTTGTGAGTCTGTTCATCCTAGTCAGTTCCTGGCCTAACTGTCGTCCATTAAAAGTGCATTAATGCACATTTACAGCATGAGAAAGAAAACTGTGAGATGTATAACTGATATATAGAACACCACTCTCTCTTTTGTAATACCATATAGGATATGACTTAAATAATTCAACAACCTGGAAATATCATGTCTTGTTTATGGTAAAGTGAACGTTCATTTACAGATTCTGGCTGGAAAATGGATCAAGCCAGAATCACAATGTGCATTAGAGTATATGACAAAGAAATGTGACAAAAGGAAAACTGCATTCATCTGCAGAGAGTCACCAACCTCATCAAATTCCTCTCCAAAGCCGACAGGTTTGGAGATGGCATCAGAGATTTCCTGGGCCAGCTCTTGCTGATCTGTTATGTCCTGCATCAGGTCATCTACCTTGTCAATGTCCCTGAAGAAAAACATAGTAAAAATGAATGCACCGGTATATATTTAAGTCCATATATTTACCTACACACTAATAGGTTGGGAGGAGAAATGCAATAGTACTAAGTGGAAAAACCTAATCAGTAATTTGGCGTTTGCTCGTACATGTTTTCATGGGCAGACTTCATGGCCTTAGCAGCAAAGCCCATGTTCTTGAGCACTTCAGTGTTGGTATTTGCATTCTCCAAAGCCTCTCGCTGGAACTCAATGGTGGACAGTGTGCCGTCAATCTGGGCAAGCTGCTTCTCATATCGCTTCTTTCTTTTCAAAGCTTGCAAAGCCGCTGAGGAGAGAGAGAGAGACAGAGAGGGTAAGAGGACAAATCACTCAAAATGGTAATTTTAGAGTGAAAGGACTAAACCAGTGAATCATAACAATAATTTTATGATTGCTTAATAAGTGTTTAGTCAGCTCCTCGTCATAGGCTCGATGAATTTACACAGCTGATCAAGATGCACTGATCTTGAAATAAAGATGCGTATGTCTATCTATGTTCTAATACGTTGCGTATCTTGAAGTTTAAACTGTCAGGTGTTTTGTTTGGTTGCATTTGTTTCTTGACATTACTGGCATTTTTTAATCTATCAGTTGTGGATCCAGACAGTTCAGTGCACTCCCCTGACCAAATTCCCACGAATGCGACAGTTTCATCGTATCCTTTAAGACGTGATACTTAATCAACCCGAGTCCATTCTGGTTGATCAAGTTTCTAGGGATGCGTCCCTGCAGGTAGGCACAAATCCATACATGCAGCAGGGACATGTCGGTCGTCAGACCTTTAGGGCCTAACTCCTAAACCCGGCACACAGTGAACCTCGGGGCTGTCGGAGCTTAATCGTGACCGTGACAGCGGCACTGGGCAAAGCTGCCAACGGTTACGAAAGCTCGGCAAAGTTAGCCAACACGGCTAACGCCAACATGCTAACATTGAGCATTGGAGGGTTTACTGTAATAAGAAAAATGAATGCATAAACAGGCAAAATGGGCGAAAACCACGACCTTCTAACGTACCTCTTTTGTTTTTCGTGCCGTTTTTCTTCGCGATTTGCAGCTCCTGTTCGATCTTTTTCTCTAGAAATTCCTGTTTCTTGGTTAGCATCTCCTCCGTCTCTCGGAGTTTCTGGATCGCCTCCTGGGGGCTCGGTCCCTTTCCCCCTTTTCCACCTCCCCCAAAAATCTTACCAAACAACGACATGTTTGCGACGCTACACGCTACCAAACTAAATATATAAAAAATAAAGTAATCTCGGCTACCTCGCTGCTAGGCTACACTGACACTTCGCCCTAGACTGAACCAGGATTGTTGATGTTTTTCCACTTCCTGGATAAGGCCTGATGACGTCATGTCGCCGATGACGATGGGGCGTTGCTCTTTGCACGAGTCTCCATCTGCCGGACACCTGCACCTCTTTGAACGCGTTTAATAGCATCTGTTTTTATTCGCAGGCGTTTTAGGTTTGATTTCTTAGTTCACCTTTACTTATTTTCTTTTTTAAAGATATTATCATTTTATATTTCATAATATTTCGTTACTTTTGTAGTACTTTTAGACTTAAGTATAGTTTCGTCCACACCTAAATAATAACAAGAAAAAGAATTGGCAACATCTGTAACTATTAAAGACTGTGCAGATATACGCGATTATTATATTGTTATTAAATTACAAGTAAACTAATAAACTGGTGCAATAACTTGGGATCTTGATTGTGCAGACATTACAAACCGACTAATAGCAAAACAGATAACTTATGTCCGCTAATATTCAACTTTAACATATTTATAGAACATTTTATTTTTTTATATAACTTTTTTTTCTAGTACTGAATAATATCTAGTACTAGATAACAAAATCAGCTCACTGAATAAATATGGAAGACAAATTTCTTATTTCATAAAAAATGCTCACCCAATAGACACACAAACACAAAATATTGAAGTAAATTGTTCACAGAAACAGATTTGGGGGTTTATGTATTTTAATTCATTATGATGCTACATGATTCGTGGTGGTTGATTAAGTATTTTCTTCCTTTACTACAGTAAGTTAAGAACTTTGCCAGTAATATTTTGAGTCTTTTTATGTACATACAAAAGAGTCTCCAATTACCATGATTACACTGTTGTGTGACTCTGCATGTGTGGTCTGAAGCGATGATGCCTTACTATTTTCTTTAATGTAGTGTTTATTAACAGGTCAGCCCTCCTCCTACCAGCCCACGAGCTCGCTCAGGCAACAAAAAACAGATATTTATTCTTTTTTGTTTTTAAACAATTGCATTTGTTGAGATAGTCAGATGATAACCGAGATAATACAGCTGTGTTGTCTCAGTTATCTAACAACCCCCAGAGCCCAGCAGGAAACAAAAGCAAAAAGAACACAAAAAAGAAAGAAAACACACACAAACTGATAAACCAGACAATGGTCCCTTTGAAAAGACAGTATTTTTTGTTTAGCTAATATAAGGTCAACAATCAAAAAATCATAAAGATCATAACAAATCCAGGTCATCTCATGCAGACTGGACAATTGAATATAGTTCATTTGAGAATAATAAACAACAGAAGCAATGTGGATACATGGTAACACAAAGAGAAAAAAAAATGCAAACAACTGCTGTAATATACTAGAGGATGCGAATACAATACACCATGGGCAAAATTAAACAAGCCCGGTCCATCATTAGATACTTTTAAGTTTTGCATGAGAAGTTTACTGCTTTAAGGGGAAATTTGGGCCCTTTAAAGGGCAACTGCAACAAAATTTAACTTGCTTTCTTGGAAAACCATTGGAAACAAGCAAAAAGCTGGTGGACTTTATTACTGCTGCCACTTTTAGTCTTTCTACCCAAAGCATTAAATTGCTTTTAACAAAGTTTTAGATTTGCTTTTGATTTGCTACTTCATTAAGCATCCAGAGTATCATAAAGTTAATTTTGCCAAATAATTAAATCAAAATGATTCAAACCTTGATCATTGTTTGGTTACCTTGTGTGGACAGATGTTTAAATCAAATGTTTTAAATCAGAATAAACAAACACCCCAATTTTTCTGCTGTGTACAGGCAATTTGTTCAGATGACAGTTTTTAAACCACCCTTCTTCCTTACTTTCACGACAGCCTTGGATTTAGTCATTCGTGTTCTACTGACATTCACACACAGTCACAGTAACCCTCCAGCAAGAGGCAAGAATCAGATACACACACGCACACACCTTCTACTGGCTCCCCTTCTAACAGCATACTGCTCAGAAGACAATACATAGTTTGAGTCTAGGAAGAGAAAAAGGTCTTTCACAGACCAGTTGCGTTGATCTTGCAGATTTTCAGTAGTTAGAGGAACAGAGTGTTAGATCTTTTTATAGACAATGTGAGTGAGGAACGTGAAGATTTAAGAATCAACAAAAGACTTTGAACATTCAGCCAGCGTGAAGTCACTTCCACACACCACTAACTGGTAAGTGTGCAAGTTGGGGAAGATCATTTTGGAAGGAAGGATGGACGGAAAAAACAGACCAGAGGTTGTGATTATTTCACAAAAAAGACAAAGGCAACACCTGTGACAAAAACCATCACACTCTTTGACTTGGGATTGCCTTCCTTTGTTTCTTTATACACATTAAATTATTAACTTCCATCCAGACAAACCATTATGATATTGCCTTACATGATAAAAATAACAAAACAAACAACAACAAAAAAAAACATAAACCAAGAAGACATCCCAGTTGCCGCCATTGAAACGTGTCCTCCTGAGCACGCTGCCCCTCCGTCCGTCATTGTACTCTGTTCGTCTGTGTCCTTACAGGGCCAGCTTCCCAATGATGACTCCAATGACAAAGAAGAGCACGCAGAGTGCCAGGACGCGGGTGCTTAGGCCTTCGTCCCTCACAGTTGAGGTCACCATGGTGGAGGAGGAGTGAGGAGCAGACATTGGTGCCACCCTTCTCTTCCGCAGCCCATCGTCCTCCTGTGGTGAAGACATATAAACCACAAACATTTTAGAACATGGAATACACAAAGGTGCATTGTCCTTGAAATTCTGATTGGAGTGCCGTGATCACAAAGGTCTGCAGGATTACAGATACCTGTATGCTGGTTTTAAATGTGTCTGAATTGAATTCTGTTTGCTCTGTTCAGTCTGCCTGCCCTTTTTTCATTTTTACTCAGTCATGACAAAGACACAATAAATATGACTGCAGTCACTGGGGGAAATCCTACCACTGGTCACATGGGCTTTTGGAAATACAGTAACCTGGTTACTTTTGTCAGCATCCTCCACAAATTTGCCCCTTAAAATCTGGATCCCTATTAATTGTTTTTTTATCATCTGTGGATACGCTATATTCAGATCAAACTGCTGCAAGCGAGAGAATATTGCTGCTTTCACTTATTGACAGAAATGGTCAATCACAATATCCATCACAAATATAGTAGCAATATAATTACAATATTTTCCTCTAAGTTTTGAATTACCTTTGCTCATAAATTAGGTTTTTAGGTTTAAGTTACATACCCAATTTTCTAAAATAAATTCTAAATATCTATAAACTAATTTTGTAAGCCCTACTAATTTGGTGGTCCTTCACGCAACAAATCCCAAAGGTTGTTGGTTGGGCTCAATCTTGCACAGCCTGCATTTACCCATTTTTTAATGACTAGTCAAGTATAATAGGGAAAAAGAGACTTAGACAATGCATAACAAACTGTCCTCATCACAAAAAAATTACACAAAAAAGACTCACCCTGATCTGAATGTTTTCTTCCCGTAGCCTCTGCACCTCCATCTGCAGCCGCTTGCACTCTTCCATGATCTTCTTCACCTCTCCATCATCCAGTGAGGCACTGGCTGACTTGGGCAGCACAGAGTGGTCAGTCTTAACAGAGGAGGCAGAGGAAGACACAATTTTGTTGCTTTCACTCTCATGCTGTGGAGAGAGAGTGAGGGGTGGTGGAGGGCGGTGGAGTGAAAGGCAGAGGGAGAGGAAGACATGCAGAAAAGTGGTAGGACATAAGGTGAAGGAACAAACACAAATTATAAATAATGCATGTAAGGAGTGATGTGTTGCAGATGGTAAAACACTGACAACATACTGAGTAAAAAGGAAAATAATTAAGTCAAACATAACAAGAAATCTAATAGCTCAATCTTAATGTTGTCCACATAGTGGTCTTAAAACAGCCTTTTTTAAATATGGCAAACACAATGCGACCTTTGTGAGTCTGTAACACGAGGACATGAGAAAATGTATCTGATATGATAACATAACAAATGCCAAGCCAGACTTACAGTTTTGTCATTTTCTAGAGGCATCTCAAATGTACACCTCAACTTTGAATCCATCAGCTCCTCTGGCTTTGCCTCCTTCCACTGTGAAGGAGAACAGAAACTAGATTACAGGGTGAAAAATATGTGGAAAAGAAAAGAAACAAGTCTACATAATTGTAAGTCATCACTATAAATAGAAATGTTCTATGTGCCAATATTTCAGAATAGTTCCTCCATAATAAGACAAATGTCAGGTATAATATTAAAGAGTTCAACTGTTTACGTTGCAGTACTTACAACTCCTTCCATGTCAGTCATGTCGTATGGAGCCAGCATAGACTGCACCATGAATTTGTGTTTGCTCTTTTCATTGGGGTCGTAGTCAAAGGGCTGTAGCATAACTGTGGACAAGGACAGAGACAGAATGATAACCCAGAACATGGCAAAGACTCCCTGCACTAGCTTTTATCAGCCATTAAACAGAATGCAGATGATGATGTTAATCAATACCAGATCATTTGGGCTGCACCGCAACATGCTTAGTTTTTACTAATTACTTACTTACTAATTGTCCTAAAATCTTAATTTTTACACTAAGCTGATAACAAATAGTATTAATAATGATTCTAGAAAATAAGCAACAGAACAAGCACAGAACTCTCTCTTTTGTTTGGGCTGCACCGCAACATGCTTAGTTTTTACTAATTACTTACTTACTAATTGTCCTAAAATCTTAATTTTTACACTAAGCTGATCACAAATAGTATTAATAATGATTCTAGAAAATAAGCAACAGAACAAGCACAGAACTCTCTCTTTTGTTTGCTTTTTTTTGGCGTTTTCATCAGGTCCCATGTTATTGACCTGATGATCTGACTAGTACTCACTATCCATAGCCCTATTCAAGACATTACTTTAGCTTTACAACACATCTACAGTACATTACAGTACATTTTCTGTTTTCTGTTAAGTAAAATGATGCAATGTTGTAGTTCAGTGTCTGCTAAGTGAACGAGAAAATCAATAACCCCCTTCTTCTACTCAACCATTAAAGCCACAACTGTAGCATGTTTCCCTCGGGAACTAAAATGTTGCCTTAATTTAGAAATACAGCATGAAAGCAAATACAGACTATTACATGTACGTTAACAAAGCAGTATGTGAAAAATAAAAATATCTGACTGTATCACTATGACCTAGCTACATGAATCAAATGTAAGCTGTATCTTTGATTGGGCATCAGTCGTGTTGCTAGAGCATAGAAAACGTCTACAAACCAGAAACATTAATCGAGGTCCCAGCGTCAATGATGCCACTGTTCGGGCGCACGCAGTATCTGCGAGGTGCAGTTGTCTTGACTTTGAAACACACATTTCTGTCTGTGGGGTTGGTGAGCTTCAGAGTGGCAGTGACGACATCTGTAAACGGGCCTGAGGAGGACACAGAGAAGCAACAGTTAATCCTGCTGTGTGCGTTAACTCACCTGACTGACACAGTTCAAGCTAAGGCGCCAGAAACACTCTCAACATTAGATTAATGAGACATTAAGAGCAAATGAGCAGCAAAGTGTGCAAGTGTTTATTTTATTATTCATGCCACACCCACAGTCAGAAAGTGGACTGTGTGTAGAAACATTGCAGCACCGCTGTGACGTGTCACGCACTTAGATCCCAATTACACTGTCAGGACTGCGTGACCGCTTCAACGACTGTACACTTTGCTATTCAACTTTATTTGACATCTGGTTCTTACGGACATCTGGGTCGGGACAATAACCTTACTGTGCTTGTCGGCTCTAATCAGTCGCACTGTCGCCAGTGACTGATTGAGTGTGCATCTTGACCTGGCAAACCTGTGCATTCAAAGCTCAATGAACTGTTACCTTAGACCATTGCTTGACCCATTTCTACACCGATTACACCCAAAGGAAAATACGAGCTCATTGCGCAAATTCATACCATTCTGCTTCCTCTATAAAAAGGACAATCTGTGAAGGAATTCGGAAACAGTGAGCCTAAACTATAACGATCCCACTCAAAGCGTGTAAGCTTATATTATTGTGAAATAAGCTTGAAAGGGGGCTTAATAAGGAGGGTCTCGTGGTAGAATATGCTAGAATCGTCACTTCTTGGCAGCAGGGTGTTGACAACCGCACCAAAGAGAGGGCGAACATCGAGATTGTGATTACATCACGGTGTTTCATGCACTGTCAGGGCACAAGAGACGCAGTAAAAGCAGCAAATGGGTGAATACGAGAAACGGCACGTTGGGCCTGCTCTGACGCTGCAATGACAGCTAGCATTTCAACACGCTACCTAGCATAGCCGAAGGCTAACTAGCTAGCAGTGTCGTTTTACCTGTCATCGCCACCGCTCAACACAAATATAGCGAGACGTCCGATTTTACAGCAGCGACTAAATATAGGAAAGCCGTTCTATTTTATCAGGTTAATTCATACATCGAGACGCCGGCTGTCATAATCGACTACTGCGTTAGCTAGCTAGCCCCCGGCCCTGCCCTCTGCTTCAGCCTTACCTCTGAATTTCAGTTCATGTTGTGGCTCAAGCACCAGGACTTGTTCTGTTCTGGCCATGTCCCAGAGCGTCTTCCTGTCGTGACGGTGAGGACAACAACTGTTTTACCACAAGTGGTCCGGAAGGAAGCAGCTGGCTCCCGAATAAACAACCCGGCCGTCCACGGTTTTTTCCACACGGGGAGAGGAGGAGGAGGATGACGATTCCCAACTGCACCACCGCTCGGACTGCCTCGCTGGCTGCAACCGACAGCTGCTGGCGGCTAACGTGCTAGTGCTAACTGTGCTACCAACGGCCGCAGAGACGGGGCGGAAGAAGCGCGGTGACGTCACGGACGGAGGGCGGAGCTGGACGTCGGCTCATGGAGCGTTGCTGGCATATTTCACATTTTTAAAAGCACACGTGCAATCTGCACTCGGTCTAAGAGCGTAATTGTCCGTTTTGAAATACTACACTACATTACAACACACACACTACATTATTTACTCGCTCCCATCCTGACGGCAGCAACGGGACTGTGAAAATTACATTAATGCCTTTCTGCAGCACCTTTAACACCATCCAACCACTGCTTCTCAGAAGCAAACTGACAGAGATGGGAGTGAGCTCACGTCTGGTTATGGATTAGGAAATACACCATAACAGTTGGACTTTGCACATTAGCAGAGGTTTCACAACGTTGACAACCGTTACTGTGCATCCTATTGCTTTATGGTTACTGTTTTTTCACATTTTTTTACATTTACTGCGCTTGTGTGTATTATTGCTGAGGACACTGCTGGAACCTGTATATTTCCCACTCTGCCAACCCACCCATCTCTTCTACACCCAAGTACCAAGTCTGGGCTAAATTTAACTTCCAGTACACAAGGAAAACTGTTGTAGGCCACTAAGAAGATCATTCCTCTGACCAGCAATGCAATTGCGTAAAAACGGACTCATGCCCAAGGGTCTCAGAAGAAAAATGTATCCCCATAGAAAAAGGTTTTTAGTGCTGACATCTCCTTCCACTTTTACTTTTCAATTACATACTGAAGGATTGACACACCAGTGGTTCCAACACACCCCTTATTTTTCATCAGGTTGCTGGAGATGCAGTTAGCTTTACTTTGATGTCATTTCAATGTGCGAACTGGAGCTATCATACGGTTGTCAAGCAAACAATCACAAGATCACACGAGATTTATGAAGGTGCTGAATCAGGACTTCCCAGATATTGCAGGTTTACAAGTTTCCAATGATAGCAATTAGTTTCTTTAGGCATATGTAAAGATGTCTTGTATAAAATTATGAAGTATATCACCTGTCAAAGAAAGAGACTTTAGTGTAGCATGCTGCCTTTGCCCAAATCTAAGTCTGTAAACTTAAAGCAACATCCCATTGGGTGAATAGCCATCACCACACAGCTTAATAGCACTGAATAAAAACCATACAATTTGATGTACTGTTATATACTGTATGTAAGGCCTTTAGAAGGACTAGGGCAAATTCATTATTTAACTGTCATACAGTTATATATACAGTCTGTAGAGAAAATAGATGGTAAGCAAACAGGAAACTCCGCTTCCTCTGATGAGGATTTACAACAACCCTACTGCATGATGAAAATATAAGGATAAAGCTGCAGAAGTGGAGCCGGCTCGAAACCAGCAGAGAGATGCTGATGCTTGTGCATTTCTTTAATCATAGACCTGTTGCTGTCTGCATCAAAACACCCAACTTTTATTTCTAAGCGCTCCTGTTCAGATATCTAGACGCATGTTTGATGTACACATTAAATAAGGACTAAATGAGAGCGATGCCAACGCTGTACAGGCTGCCTCGGCTGTGTACCAGGCTCCTCAGGAGGACCTTCCCTGTGAGACAATGCTTTTTGTTGTCATTTTGTAAGCAAGAGAGTAAGATTTGTGTGGAATTAAGTGATGTTTTGCGTCAGCCATCTCCCTTTAGCTCTTTAAGAACGATCTCTGCTGAAGTCAACAGAAGAAAACAAAAGAAACCTGAACACAACTTCATTTGAAAGGATTTAAGTTATAGCAATAAGCACACTATCAAGTGTACAATTTGTCAAGGTTCATTTGATTCTAATAAAATACTTTTTTTTAAAACCCATATACATTTCATATATTTATCTTTTTGGGGTATATGGATCCAAAAATAGACATTTAAATCATAAGGAGAATGGGGGGACAGGGGAACAGAAATAGAACTGCAAAAGCCATGGTTGGTTGTCGTCAATCCCAAAGGAAATAAAAAAAAAGAAGGCAGAAGTGAATGAAACGTAAAAAAATAAAGAGGAAGAAAGAAATAGAGGAAAATGGTGAGGGAGGCAGGGAGTCAGGGGGGATTGGCCAAGCTATACAGCGCAGTATGACACCCACTTTAGCTCATTACACGTACAGTCGTGATCAAGGCACAGGGATCTTCTAAAAGTCTTTTTTTCAATAAAGTTGTACAAAATAATACATTTTACAATCTGTACAAGAATAATAGTTCAGCAGTAAAGTAAAGACAAACATACAAAGAAGCAGAGCAGAGGAATGGGAAGAAAGAGCAATGACAAGATGTGAGCAGATTGTTTGACCACACAAGTAAAAAAAAAAAAACATTAGTGTCTTGTTTATTGTCATCATCTTGTATTTTATATACCAAGTTTATTATATTTTATTTTCTCAAAATAAAAGAGCACTGCTCAGAGGGCAAGATACAAATGGGAAAGTGACAGAGATGAGAAAGAGGAGGAGAGAAAATAAGAGATAGAGGAAATGGGACAATATGAAGATGAACATCGTTAGTCCCCAAAAGGATGAAGGGCAGAGAGCGAGACGGAAGGAAAAACGATAAAAGGAAGAGCACGCACAGGGCACAATGGTCTACACAGACAAAAACAGCTGTGGAGACAGTAAAACAGGGTCTGCCGTGACAACATGAGAGTTCTCTTTAACTTATATGATACTGTACTGAAGGATGCGTTTGTCCGCTGTTCAAGTTCCATAAAAGTTTTTTTTTTCTTTATTTTGTTTGAAACGCTGTAACATCCTCCTCACATTTTATTCCACTGCCACCAATGCAAAGTCCTGTGGCAAAAACCAGTCTGCAGCGAGGCCGAGGGACTGTCTTCACGATCCCAAGCGATGGTGTCCAACAGAAAGTCGCCGCCTGCAACCTGACCGATCACAACAGCCCTCGTCCGGTTAGTCTGCTGTAACGCTGCTCCTTGGGGCTCAGCTGTGCAGTCGGTCGGTCGCTCGGTCCGTTTAAGTTCACTGTGCCAGGAAAATTCGACGACAGCTCGCTGCGCCCGCCCCCGTTTCTATGTGCGAGCAAATCCTGTGGTTGGATTTATGGATTCGACTAAGTGATATGAAGGACTGTTGTACTCAGTTTGGGTCCAGTCCTGAGCCCAGTGCTTGTGTTTTAGATACAGTGTTAAAATGATCTGTTGTAACATCTTTATTCTTTAATCAAAGGTTCTCAGTTTAACAATTAAATAGTTGCTTTCTGAGTCTCAACAAAAAGAAATCTTCCAATTCGCAAAAACCTCTCCACACTGCAGCAATTATAGTCCACGCTGGGCCACATGTGAAGGTGACAGGGATGATACATGACGTTAAGAAGTTAACAGAGAACGGCTGAACGAAGAGATCAGAGTCTGTTTATGTGTTCGCCTCTAAACCCCCTCCACTGAAGCGGCTTTATATACTGCAGATAGTAGTATCAGAGAAAGGTCAGGGTTCAGTGTAAACTGTGTGTGTGTGCGCGCACTCATTTTGGCCTCCACTCCTTCACAAGAGCTCACTTCTATGGAAGAGGGGAGTTCAGAGACTCGGGTCAGAGTTTATCACAGTCTAGTCTGATTTTGTGATTCTGGATGAACATGATTTCTCTCCAATCACAACAGCTCATATTGCCGCAGGTGCATCCGCTGGATGATGTCTCGACAGTCGTTGAAGACGCGGCGAATGTTCTCTGTGTCTACGGCGCAGGTGAAGTGGGGATAACAGTAGTGCCTCCCATCCCCGCTTGCTGTGCTGATCCTCTGTAGGAGAAGGAAGGAAATGGTAAAATAACCATATCATTATATTTACATATATTACAACCCAACACTGACTGCCGAAGAAACACATTTATACCTTTCTAAAAATAAATCCCAAACATTTATTATTAAAAAGCTCAAAAACAGTCGAACATCATTGATTTAAACTAAACAGAGACATTTCTGGGGAATATTGGACAAGCATGTGCAACTGACTCAAAATAGACTACAGTACCAATGTGCAGTGTAGGAGTACGGTTCAATGATCTATTTTAGTACAATGCTGGAGATTCATACAGAGATGTCACTCACCAGGAACTCGTCTCTTATGAAGTACTTTGCCCTTGTAACACGTGGATCCTCTCCAGGCTCTGGTGTCGCTGAGAGTGCAGAGGCATCAAAAGAGATCATGAAATGTAAACGATGGACACTGGAATTTATCTTTTACAAGAACATATTTAGCTAAGCAGATGGAAACTGGGACATCTTGGCAGTTTTCATAAACTAGATCTTAGTTGAGAGCGCCTGAGGAATTTTTTTTAGCCTGCCACCCTACTTTACAAACAGCAAGTGTTTATCTAATATGGCTGCTCAACTAAATATGTACTTAAAAAGAACCAAAACACAACAAATAGCCACAAATCTGCCGATAACAAGAAGCAACAGTCTAAAAAAAACCTGGGACTTTTACATGAAATGTTCAACAGTGTCTGTAGATAAGAGGAAATAAATACTATGACTGCTCACCATCATCTGGGGTAGTGTAGCGAGCAAACTCTGGGAAATATTCCTCAATTTTGGATTTGCCTGCCAGCACCTTCTCTGCAAGCAGGTCCTGTTTATTTAGGAACAAGATGACAGAAATGGTCCGCAGCCACCTGAAGGAAGCAGACAGTAAACTATGAAAAAAAAACAAACTGAGCAGGCATAACTTATCTCGGATATGATTTGTCTATGTTGCTAGAGAATCCCTGCAGGTTGTAGAAAATAGTTCATTGCCCAGGAAAGCTGATGAACTATCAATTTGAATCTGAATCCAGGCAAACTATTAAAAATAAACCTACCACCATCATTACTTCCACGCAGTGACACTAAACAAGAGGTAGAATGTCTGGGTCTCCCCTCACCTGTTGTTCCAGATGTTCTTAAAGAGGTTAAGGGCCTCCTGTAAACGGTTGGTCTGATTGTCCTCTCGGATCACCATGTTGTAACTGCTACTGGCCACAACGAAAATGATAGCTGTCACATCTGATGAGAGGGGGACAAAGACAGATCAGTCAGAGAGAGAGGGGGGAAAAAAAAAAGAATGAGCGAGAGGGAGCAGAATTAAATGTTAATGAAACTTACCGTTAAAGCACTGAATCCATTTCCGGCGTTCGTCCCGTTGACCACCAACATCAAACATACTGAGGAGAGGACATAGGATGTTAGCATTGGTGAGTCAAATGCTGCCATCATGTGGACAAACTGTACAACTGATTCATTTCTGCATGTTTCTTAGGAAATCATAGAACCTGGTATTTCTCTGCAATTTTCTATGCTCAAACTTACTGGAAGTTAACTTTATCAACTTGGAATCTTGTCTCAAAGATCCCAGAAGTTAGTACTCTGCACCGCAGCAAGTCCTGGTGATCAAAAGACAAAAATGGTAACATAAACACACCAGGAGGTTCAAATATAGGTGGGGCAAGTTACACGTTTCTGTTTGGTGCAACACATTGGCTTCTTTTACTCTCAGACATAGACTCCATGTGGTCTTAACATTTGTAGAAAGCCATCATTAGTTAACGCATGTGGTGACAGCAATGGTAATTTATACAATAAAAGGTTTTCTATTCTATTAGGTTCACCCACCTGATCAGTCGGAGTGTAGTCATTCTGTTTCACAATGTCAATCTTGTCTAGAAAGCTGCAGAAACGGAAGAATTAAAAATAAGCCATTACTGCCACTCATTAGACAGTTGCTTTTTGCTATGTAAGTGCTGACAGTTAATAAAATCTGTAAAAAAAAACAACACAAACTAACAGTATGAAGTCTAAAAATAGCAGCTTGTTCTGCAACAAACATCATGTCATTATCAATATTTAAAGTTCTTTTTTCTTCCCCTAAAGCAGATCGCTGACACAGGAGGGAGGCCACCTGTTGCATGTGCCATGATTTGAGCTGATTATCGTGTGGCTGAACATGTGCAGGGAAACCTTTCCATTCAAACTTTCTTTCTAGGCATCACATGATTAATGAAAAGCACAGGCTTGTCAAAACAATTTTGTAGAGTGGTTATCACAATTACGTGCCAAAGGTTTAATTAATGTCTCACGATAATCAATGTTTCAAGGTTAGTATATGCAGACTAGACATATTTATGAAAAGAAGCAAGACTGAATAAGTTGAGCATCATCTGAACTACAAATGTCGCCTCATACAACACTAAGCAAATACTTTAACAGATGGACAGACAGAGGGATTAAACATGATGCAAAGAGCAAGTGCATGTGTAAAGACAGAAAGGGAGAGATGAGAAATGTGGGAGAGAACGTGAAGGAGGGAGGGGGAGACCGGCGCAAAGAATGAAAGCGTAGCGGCGTCTGTCTGACATTACAGAGCAGATTTCAAAAATAGCTCCCCAGCGCCCTGGCCTCCAGCACGGTTACCATGGAGACCCAACTACAGGCACTATTAATAGTCCATCAGCTCCCAATCGTGTGCGGATGGAGGAGCTCCATTAAGACAAAAGGCAGACAGATGCAGATGGAAAAAAAGGAAACAGAGGATGAAAAAAAAAGCAGGAGGAGTTTGCGTTATCATGTTGTGAGCAACAAGAGGGAGGGCCCAAAGGAGCAGACTGTACCATGTCAATCACCTGAGGGAGGGGTTTACACTCATGTAAGAAGACTGTTAGAAGACCACACTAGACCGGCACACCAAGATTTAATTCCATCCAGAGTGATTAATTAGTGAAGTGCATTTCAGGCTACAGGCTAGCTGTCACCCACAGCTGAGCAAAAAAAAGAAAGAAAAAAAAAGAAGTGCGTTCCCCTTCCTTCTCCTTTAAACTGCCTCATCATTTGGAGATGACTCAGCCCTGGCCATGTTTGCACTAAAAACTAAAAACTGCTGCTGTTATATGAAAACTATTCGATCAGTGTGTTAGGTTGCAATCACCTCAATGAATCAGATACAGATATATGTTACTCAAACATAAATCCTAAAAGTTCTTTTCTCCGCACTGATCAGGGGGCTCCGGTCAGAGCTTCATCTGGTCTTAGAGCTGATTAGCAACTCTGAAGTCAATACACAAAGGGGTCTAGTATAAAAATAAAGATAATTTATTAATAATTTGGGTATTAATATTGAAACGATGCAGAAATCCTTTGCTCAAGCATCTCAACTGTCAGGACTTGCTGTTACTTTACTTTTTTGTTTTGACAGTTGACAGTGAAGATGCAGACAGGAAATGTGTGGGAGAGAGAGACATTGGTGTTACATGCAACAAAAGTGCTTGTGAGGAATGATACTGCAGACTATTAGAATAAGAAGGTGCCCAAGATGTTCTGCCCTCTTTTTTGCACTACGTGAAACAAGGTCCAAAATAAACCGTTAATGACAGGATCAGGAGATCTAAGAAACCAGGTGTATCTTAACCAGCAGATAGTCACTTACTATTGTGCACAGTCAATTAGCTGGTACTCGTTGGACCTCTCGTAGCATGCCCGGACCCCCTCATCCTGCCACAGCGTCTTGGCATGGTCATAAAACTCCTGCGGAGACAGGGAAGCGGGGGTGAAGGGGGCATCGTGTTGTGATTCTTATAGGAAATGCTCCAATGTGGAAGCAGCTGAATAAGGTGCTGTTCAGAAGATGCTGTCTGAATATTTGCAGGTCAGTGTTTGGTTCATAACTAACATTTCTGACATGCGTGCTTCACTTCAGGACGCTATGCAGACATGCACCAGGTCTTGTTTACACCATATGCAGCTTACGTTGTGCCTCGGTGCATGTCTCTACATATAAATAATGGTGAGGGACTCATTACACACAGTGACTATAGCCAGACTCATTGACATACTGCCACACAGCTGAGATTGACAACTTCACTTTGTTACACTGTATTTGTAGTTTTCATGAATTCTAGGAAGTTGCTAAAAGAACAAAGCAGTGACCGAGCAGGGCACATGGTCCAATCATTTACAGAAACGCATTAAGAGAAATATTTGAAAAGGAACATTTCCATAAAATTGAAATGTGACATATGATATAATTTTTTTTGAGGGGGGGGGAGTTAGTTGTAGCTATAGTTTTAAATGGACCCCCTCCATCTCTTAGGCGAAGCCTTGATGAAAAGCAGGAGACACTTTGGCCATCACATTTTTATAACTTGGAAACTATGCGGTGCGAGTCATAAACAAGTCAACTAACCAAACAAGTAAAGTCAAATAGCAACCATAAACAAATAATTGCTTCCCAATAGCTCAGCGTGAGTGGAATTCCTAAGCCAGCAGTGTGATTTAGTGGTTCAAGAGCAACACGTAGACTTGACTCTGCAACAAATGGTGTCTTAATGAAATTCCTTTGAGCAAGACAGTTCTTGTTGTTTGCTTATTAACTATTAATCAAAAGATTAAATATTAATTACACATTCAAATTTTAAAAACAGGAACTAAAAATGATCAGATACTGACCACAAACTGTGGGTGTAACTGTACAAGTTACTGTATGAGCACCATGCTACATCCAAAGCACATACCATAGTGTGAGATTTTTCTCATATGCCCATATTCAATTTGTCATACACATTACATATTTATTAGACAGCACCAAAAATACATAATGTACATAATCCCTACTGTTGAACAACATGGCTGATACATTTTACCACACAGTGATGCTTTGAGCATTAGTGTCTGGGCCTGGGCAATTAGTTAATGAGAATGTCCTACTGAGAATACTAAACCAACAGCAGCACTTCCTAGGAGGTTATTAGTAAACCTTAATTATTGCCTCCCATGTCCAGGGATTAACACCTGGGATGCTGAGACACAATTATCCACCAGCACACACATACATACAGCAGATACCTGCACCTATTGTAAATAGATAGTACGGGTCGTGTGTGGGGTGCATACAGGGAAGCCCACCTTAGACCCCTTTAATCATCGATCCCACACTTTGGGCTTTCTTAATTAGATTGATTGGAGAGTCTAGATCAACCGTAGGTGTGAAGGAGAGAGGAAGTAGTGTATATGCATGGCCCTGTGACGGACTGGTGACCTGTCCAGGGCGAAGCCCACCTCCCGCCCAATTATAAGATAGGAAAGGCTCCTGCATGGCTACGAGGAATGAGCAGCCACAATGAGGGAGTGAGTGAGTAAACCTGATGCGAGGAGCGATCTCCGTGGTCCTAGCATGTACTTACAGATGGAAACTCAAAGTCCTTCTGGCTGACCAGGTTGAGGATGTATTCGATCCGGCACTGGTTCTCTGGGCTTGCCAACTGCACTGGCGGTGTCAGGTTGCTCATAGCTGTGACTATAGTCTGTTGCAAAGCCACAAACACAAATACAGTAAATTACTTGACAAATTATTTGCACGTTTAAATGAGAAAAGTGCATTAAGTCAATTAGTGGTCAGATTTTCCGCACTTGATACATTGCAAAAACACCTACCTCAATAGCCTCTTTAATATTATTTTTGATGTCCTGAATTTTTTGCTTCTTCTCCCTGAAACACACAAGAGCACAGCTATGACATCTTCAACATCAAGTATCTTTAGGTTAAAGTAAGACACAAAAGGACAACTGTTGTAAGAGGTTAGAATTAGTCAGAACGTCATGTATAAATGAAGTCAAATATGTATTATGTTTTCATGTTACCACTGTCTGGCATACGACAGGGCACAGAATTAGGTTTGTTTTACGTCCACGAGGGCTAAACAGACCTTCATTGGCACGAGTGGTGGAGAAATTATGTCTGTCTGCTGGAAAGGACAGTTGTTTGTACAAGATATTTGGACTCTCTGCGACAGAGATGTTTCTACTAAAGGCAACCAGAGGGCCAGTCGGTCTATCTTTTACCTTGAGCCTGCCAGGATAACAGTGCATTGTGTTTACAATAGTTCTATGTCAGTGAAGAGGGGCGAGACGAGCCCTATTCTGTGCCAGTTTACAGTTTTCTACAGGACACACTGCAGCGCTGAGGTGTAAATCTATATAAAAATGTAAACAGTCAGCAGATAACCAAGAGGCCACAGTGAGTCTCAGCTGGGGTGGACTTTTGCTTCTTCATATTAAAATTAAAGGCTGTAATACTTTCACCTTCTTCTTCTAACCGACTTCTTATATTAATGTCAGATTACTTCTACAGCTGGTAATTCAGCAGATGTTGATGTCACCACCTACAGGCAAACAAAGTAATAACTACATTGGATAGACTTTAAACTTGCATATATGCTGAAGAGCTCAGGTCAGGTTGACTTGGGTGTCTGTAACATGACATCATCTCCTCAAAACCTGATGGGCTTAAAGGCGAGAGGTGAAGAAGAGGAAGTTTAAAGTTAGGAGGAAGTTAGGAGGAAGTTGATTGAAAGAGTAGAATTAAAACTAGAGCGAGAGAGTTACATTCTCACTACAAGGATTTTATGTATTAGACTGGGGGGAAAAAACATGTCTGTAGAGTTGAATATAATTTGTGTAATGCCCATTGACAAATGGTATCAGAGCCTGAGAAGCCTGTGAGGTCACTGTGCACCAAGAAATAGAAGCCAGGGTGAGAAGACAAGAGAAAAGAGGAGGTAAGATAGAGTTTATTGGGTTAGCAAGGAGACTGAAGAGGCCTTGTTTACATTTCCAACCTGATAGTCATTAAAAATCACATGGTTGTGTGTGTGCTCCGACTGGATGTGTGGTTAGAGAGGGGAAAGGAACATAAGCCGGCATGACACAACTTGTAACAGTGATGACGTCTACGGGTGCACTGAATAACCTGCAACTGAAATCAGTGTTCTTGACATTCTTAGAATTCAGTGTAAGCTAAATCATAAATAGGCCTGTTGTATTTGAGAGAGAGCGAGAGAGAAAAACAGACAATACAACCAACAGGCTGCCCAGAAACATACACTGACCTGCTCAAGCTGTGGCTCATCTATCAGTTGATCAATTCAGTTTCACAGTCAGTGCTACTTTATTATCTCTCCTCTTACACCAGAGTCACAAAATGACCCAGTCCTCAGACCTTAACCGCTAACCAACTATGGTGACAAAGCTGGTAGTTTAATGCCTTGCCAAAGGGTTGCTACTTCATAGTTGCTATAAGAACACAGAGAACTGAGGTCATCACACAATCAAGTCCCAAACTAGGCCAGCAACTGTTTTCAAGTCAATTCCTCTGACCTTTGGGCAACCACAACACTCCATCTCCTCACGAGAACCTGTTATCATGGGTTTACGTCATCAACAGGTACACGTTCACTCTCCTGATCCAAGCTCATTAGAACATATTACCATGCTTGTCATATGCAAATTCACAAACAAGTGACAAGTCTCCGTCTGTCACTGACTGATTTGAACAGATCCTCAAAAGCCAAGAGACGACCAGCAGCTCAGCAAACGAAAACATCCATCAATACAAACGAATCAACTAGATAAGCTAAGCAACGTCACAAACTCTATATAGTATGTGGGAAAAATAACTGAAGCTATTAACTTAACAGTATTTAGGTCATGTTGACTCAATATGGCTAAAAACATTTAGTCAAACATGGAAGTATTATAGACAGCTCAACTCTAGTACATCTGATCTCTGTGACACAATGTAGCTTCAGACAGAAGGTTTGATGCATGGGAACTTTCCAAAAAAAATAGTCGATCGAATGAAGCTCCAGACTAAATGTTGAACCACTTTGGAGAGCATCACTGGTACAGAGACGCTTGCCAATGAACCGGTGAAGCTGACCAGATGATCGGTTTCAGCCGGGCTTTAGGTTGCACAGCAAGAAAGGAACCCAGACATCACATTGTGGATTTAGCAGAAACATTCATCCTTCACTGGTATACTTACTCTGCATTGAAGCCATTAACATGGAGGATCCGCATCTGTTTTACAATGGTGCTCTTTCCTGACTCTCCAGCTCCTGCAAGAGTGAGAGAGACAAAAGAAGTATAGCTGTTGTGAATATTATAATTAGAATCATAAGACATTTTTATATAGATGATCTCTTGGTTTTATTAGAAAATGCTATTTAAAAAGACATAAACCTTCCAATGTATTAATCCACTAGTGCATGGACAACAGACACCAGAGGGCGATGAGAGAACCTGGTGCCATGTAGCATTACTAGCCCCTTAGCTCTATGCTGAGGGGCCGTGTGGCTCACGTTTGCTCTGCAAGTGAAACCGGTTCGCTTTGCCTTATGTCAACCCTGCAGACGCACAACTGCGAGCACAACAAGCTCAACGTGCACAAGACGCAGCTCTTTCACACTGTCCACATGTCTTTCCTGTCTCAGGCCTCACACGTCTTCGTGTTCGGCAGTTTCCTGTTCTTGATGATAATTTGATCTTTACAAGAGACGATGGATAAATTAGTAAGAGCACAAAAATGTGATACCTAAAATTAGCAAACAAACCAAATTAGACACTAAAGACGACAGACTAGTCTAGATAATTAACTCTTTATATTATTAAATCATTTCTTTAAATATTATCTCCTATTCTATGTGTGTATGCAATAAGGTCTGATCTGTCCGGGGACTTGAGATGAGAAAGAAAACATCATGTCTGAATTATTATACATAATCCTTGAACAGCAATGTGTCTCATTTCAAGAAATCAGTGCTTGTTTCCTGCTAAATCCAATATAGGGCAGTTGGATGAGGATGGAAAGGCGGCGCTTTAACTCCCCTCAAAAGGGCTGTTGTTTCACATAGAACATTTCAATTCGATCGGAAACACACACAACTATTGATAATCCAAGCATTAAGTGAGAAGGCTGACGGTCTACAGTGGTTTTATATAGAGATGCTTCAGACTCTCTCAATCATGACACATACTGTACTGTGAAAGAACCCACATGAGTCTGGGCCACTTTGGTCGCTTGGGGAACTTCATAGGATGAACTCAAAACATCATACTGTCAAATCTGGCTGATGACCTCATGTCGCATTCTCAACTCTCCTATTTCTCTTCTATCTCCCCTCCACTCTCGCACTATACTGTCTGATGGAACAGAAGCAATGCCACTCTGGAGAACCCAAGATTCTTCAAGGGCCCCCTGGATATTAAAAAGGACACGTCCAGTGGGTAAGTGTCTATGCAGCTTTTGGCCAAGTATTAAAATTTTAAAACTAAATGAAAAGCCTGCATCATCTAAGAATGTGTTTTTATTTCAACATTACGTTACTGCATAAAAATAAACGTGAAAACTGCAAACTGCTACTGGATGAGATACAAAAATAAATTTCGGCACAGTGGTAATTTAAGTTAAAGATGGTATTATAATCCAGCAGCATCCTCGAGGGAAGCCTGTGTTTACTTGGGAACATTGTTGTTTCCTTCCCTGGAGAATTAATGAAAACAGAACAAACATCAGTGAAGTGGTACATTGGTAAATTCATCTGCTCTGAGCCCATGACAGAGAAGTCACCAACTCTGATCAGCTAATTAAAATGTGAACGTCAATGTAACAGTTACTGCACTTCAATAAAAGACGGTAGGAAAGAAAATGCATTTACAATATGATTTCAGAAACCTAAAATATTATTTTGTTGCGGACCAACACTTAAATGTAAAAATATCACAACCAATATAATGATTTAAAAAGGTCTTTCAGGACGTTGGTGGTGTTTATTTTCTGATGTGTACCTAAAATAGTCTATAATAAGAAACAATATCATTAGGAATAAACGGTGCACGTCCATGTAGTGCATGGGTTCAGTTCATGTTCAACAGCGACGCTCTCACGTACTTTTACGAAGCTAACGTGGTCCACAAACGACTTTAGCAGCTCCAACACAGCAAAGTGCTGCTGCGCTCACAGGTGACAACCGAGGCCACATAACCTCGGCCTGCTCGGGTGAAACGCTGACATGTTAGTTCTGCAAAAAACACGAGGCAACGCTTGCATGCGGCCTCCAAATATAACGCGTGACACAGCAGCTCGGCGCGTTCGCTCGCGTGCGTGCTGCCGCGTTCCACCGAACATCCTTCACGGCGAGAATGGGGATTGTGCAGCTCGACCCGGTTCCACTGTTGCAGCGGCGACGCCAGGGCGCCCCTCCAAACTACTACGACCACTAAACGACGGTGTCCCGGTCCGGTAAAGTCGAACTAGCAGCAACACGCGCGATAAAAAGGCAGCTAAACCTTATTGCGCATATCTTTGTTTTGAACTTCACGTGGATCCCGTCGTTCTGCTTTGCTCAAGTCACAACTTCCTCCCCAGCACAACTACTGGCGTGTCGTGCAATCACTTCGCTGGCATTTTGGGCAATCGCATATTGTGACCCCCCCCCCCTTTTTTTTTCTTTTTTTAAACAAAGAACACCGTGACTTCTTGGCGGCGATAAGCCCGCAAACGGGCCCAGGGAGGAGGGAGGAGGGCGGCGGGGGGAGCCAGACGCTCTCGGTCGCCGCTTATGTAACCGAGACCCAGCCCACCTACGGTTCACTCGGAGACACACAACCACATGTTGAGACTGACACATGTTTGTTTCTTCGTTGGCTGCAAATCACTGCGCGTGCTTACAGTCGCGCCATTGTAAGATTTGTGTTTTTTTTTTTTGCCCACAAACGTGGAACTGGGCGTCAAACTACAATGAGTTCCGACAACTTTTCGGGCACGACTTGCGCTGAAACCTTGTGCTGGTGCACGACTCCTTCAGCTGCACTTCATTATACACAAACCACACATTGGTGCACTTTACTGCCTTGTATAGTTACTTCTACGTCTCTCCACGCGCTCAGCGTCAAACTATGGACTCGGCTGCAGCCCATTTTGCAGCTGATTGCATTGGCCTGAAACTGAAAGCGTCGGGCTCCACCTGTAGTGACTTTCTGCAAAACGGCGAACGCCTCCCAAAGCAACATCCCGCAAGGGTGTGCGGTGAGGAAGCGGGCCGAGGCCTGGACGCTGCGAGACAACGAAAGGAGTAAAAGATTCAACCAACTCACCTAAAAGCAGTAGCCTGTGTGTCGCTCGGTATATTTGCTTGTCCTTCTGGAGCTGCTTCTCTATCTTTTTGTTTGCTTCTCTTTGTGCCTTCTCCTCATTTCTCTGGTCTTCAGTCTTGCTGTTGCCCAAACAACCCATCTTCTCGCAAGAAAAAAAAGGGAGAGGAAATAAGGGGGTCCGAGGGAGGAGGAGGTGGAAAAAAAAAGGACGAGAAAAAACTGGAGGTGGAAGAGGGAAATGATTCAATCAACTAAACCGGTCTAGGTCCCTCGCTCGAGCCGCAGATTTGGCAGTAACGCCGCCCACCGTCGCCGGGTTGCTCCAGAACCGTCCGCGGCGCAGCACCGTGCGGATTAAGTGTCCATAGCGCGTCTTTCGGCGTCGGAGAACGGGCAGGATACTGGTGCTGACGCCGAGGCCGCCTTCTCGGCTCGCCGAACGCCGCTTCACGTGCGGCACACTTTAGCTCGACGAGCACCCCCCGCCCCCCCCGCTCCCACCTCCGTCGCCGTGCGCGCGCGCGCGCGCTAGCGAAGGGGGGGCCGACTCACAACGTGCGTCCGCGCGCCCAAGATCGGGGGTTCTCCTCGAGCCGCGGCGGAGCGCTCAGCCGCATTTGCATCGCCCGGAGCCCGGGTCTCGCGTCTCACTGCCGCCCGCGACAAGGAGCCGAGCTCGGCGCGTCCGTGAAGCCAGTCCGTGCCGCGGCGCGGCTCGCGTCCACGACTCCCGTCATGACGAACACTTCCAGAGGTGCCTCGCTCCTCGCTCCTCGCGTCCTTCGCCTCCCCAGCGGTCGTGCGTTCGTCGGGGCCCAGCGGGGCAGAAGGGAGGAAACCCGTATTTACACCCAAACCAGCTGCATGTGTGACATTCTCGCCGCTTCCGTCGTCATCCGGCACCGAGTCCTTCTCATTCTTCGCGTGAAACAAAAAGTCGGAGCAGCTCGAAAACTCAACGCGACTGTCTCGGCTGGTCCCCCCCAACACCCCCAAGTCGGAACCAACCCGATACCCCCCGACTTGTCCTCCTTATTTGTGATGGCTGTCCCTCGCTGCTTTCTCCTCCAAACGGGCCTTCTCTCTCTCTCTCTCGCTCGCGCGCGCTCTCTCTCTCTCTCGCTCGCGCGCTCTCTCTCTCTCTCTCTGCCCCTTGCTTTTGTTGCTGAAATGTGTTATCAGCCGCTCACATCACCACCGAGCCCCCAGAACTGCGCACCGATGGACTTTTTTTTTAAATAAAAAAAATCCCAGATCGGTTTCGACGAGTGGCTTCAAGAAAAAACTGTGTACAAAAAATCAAAAAAAAAAAACAAAAAAAAACGACAAGGAACAGAAAACGTGACCAAGATGTGAAAATGGCTCGAAATGTGTCCACGTTTTTTGCAGGTGAAAAAACAATCCCCGCTGTCAGGCTCAGCCTTCACAGCCCACACACACTCGCACACGCTTACATGCTTTCATACAAATATGCATTTATAGATATTCCTCCGGAATCCGAGGTGGGCAAAGAGGCTGCAAGCGTTCACGTTCACTGAAAAATAGGACGCGGTTGTAGCCGCTCGTGCCGCGCGCGCGCGCAGGCCGCTCCCGCCGGGCCGCTGTTCGCAAAAGGTAAAAGTCAGGAACAAGCGATTCTTTGAGCTTATTATTTTCTCTTTCTTCCTTTGCCGAGAATAGTGGCTCGCGCCGAGGAGATACGCGGCGCTGAAGAGAGACGGGGTGGGGCCACACGGCGCTCATTGAACCCTGGGAAGGAAGGAGCGAGAGAGGAGGAGAGGAGAGGCCGCTTCGCCTCGTCACGTGGCCCGCGCGCGTAGCGGCGTCGGCGGCGCGGCTCTGCGGAGAAAACGCCGAGGAGGGGGAGTCACGTAGCGCGGCGGGGCCGGGGGCTGCACGGGCCCCGGAGGCTGCGGGGAGGACACATGTTAGAACAGTCTGAGGTGTTTGCGTTATAATATACGACTTGCCCCATTAGAGACACTTTGGTGGCGAGGTTGAGCCTTTTAGTGCTACTCAAATGGCAAATAAGTAAAGTGTTATGTTTGAATTCACAGGGATATTTCTCTGTTGTATCGAAAATGTGTATTTATGATTCATAGCGTATATGTTTATATTTAAAATCATATTTTCTTATTTAAAAAAAATCTAGAAGCTCAGAAAAAAGTTTAAATTTAAGGTAAAGCAGTATTTGTGTACTACTTCCATCTACGGAAACAATTTTCTCTTTAAAGATCGTACCTTTAATGTTTGAGAGTGTTCATTTTTGCTATTTAGATCATGGTTAGCACAGTTTGTGACCAGGTTACAACTGATTTCTTCAAATTAAATATCTCTTATTCGGGCGATTAACCATAATCGTTGGTGTTGTTACAGACGTTGAACACTAGGTGGCAGCAGTCTTCTTACCCTGATCAAAGGTGTTTTAAGGTAACGTCAAGAGACAACTGCCAAAAAAACAATAGGCCAAAAATGTATAAACAAATCTATGAATGATAAAATCAATCAATTAATTAATAATGAATTGACTAACTCTTTCATTACAGTAATTTTGGTCCCCAAAAACAAATTTCATTCTTTCACTTTGTTATAATAGTAGTGTACATTATTGGCATTTCTGATGAGTACAAACATGACATGATGTGTCTCATAAGTCTGTAGCTGTTTAGGTCCGTATCCTTTTTACCGTTTTAGCTCAATTTAAATGCAAATCTTTAAAAATTTACAAATTAAACCAGAATTTACTGGTTCAAGCACAGTGAAAACGTCTAAGAAGTCCCCAGTGATGCTGTGGTCTGACAGTTAGCCAGCTCTCTAAGTGATAACAGTCCGGAAAAATACATCTGCTTTTCCTCCTAAACATATGGACGAGCAACGTACAAATGGGAAAACAGCCGTAAACAACTTTACACCTGAACATTCAGTCCTATTATTACAGCCACACACAAACAAATACTTTCTCTCCATACATCATGACCTAAGACCCTTTTACAGCTCATCTGCTCACAGCTCTCTTTACTGCACTGTCATGAAACGTTAGCTGCCTACTCAGCACTCATCCTCATAATCAATTTAGATTTGTTGCTGAGGAGCAATGAGCTCGTTTTTTTCATCTTTGATTCAGGAGCTTCATTTGCCCTCAGAGGATCATTATCTCTAATGACTTACAGACAAAACAATTTATTATTGTAGTCCGGCCTCAGTTAAGAAGGTTGGGAACTTGCACATTTTATAATTGGGGATATTATTAAATGAGACATTTAGATGCTATGTGATATTTTTGCAAAGATAAAGGTTTAAAGTAATTCAAACTGAAACTTAGTAAAGCAACTATCCGGCAAAGCTGCATCAAAGTGTAGTTTTATGTGGTAACTGTTTCATCAATTTAATTATGATGAACGATAATTTATTTGCCACTTTATTCAGTATATCGCAGCTCTATCAATAAAGACTTTATAGATTTTAGGGCAGTGCAGAGTGGCCATAAAGTAAAACACCGAGTACTTGTTACTGTTTACAATTTCTGTCTATAGTTTCTACTTTCCTAAATTCAAATGCAGACCATTTCAGTGGATAAATGTATTTGTTTTAGTTTTAGTTTGGAATTAAGTTCATGCTTTTGCCAGTGCGGCCCTTGCATTGTTCAGTCCTCCTGTAGTCACACCAGCTCTTAATGGCCTTTCAGCCATGAATATTAGATACACTTCCCTTCACACACAGCACAAATGTGATGAGCCAGCCTGACGCGGCTCTAAGGAGAAAAACACTGTTAGTGCCCATTTGGGTTTTAGATATTGAGAAATCAAAGTATGGTTTAAAAAAAAAGCCTAAATCAATATGTTGATGTTGACATGCTGACACATACGTGTCCCCTTACATGCTTTTCATGTCTGTGTAAAAGTTGCTTTGGTCTCGGTCCAGACACCAACAGTCAGGGTTCCTCCGTGCTGCTTGTTTGTCCCATTTTCTGTATTAGCCAAGGCCGTTTTCCAGTCATGCCATGTTAGCGGATAGTCTCATGAGTGAGATTAGTCTCAATATGAGCGTGGTACGGAGATGCAGCCCATTATGTCTGTGAGAGAGAGAGAGAAAGAGGTGAGTGGAGAACAGGAGGGCGTGAGAGAGACGCCGCGAGCAGAGAGCAGGGGGAGTCACCGCCTTCACAGAATTTTAAATCAGCATCCTCCACCAGTGCTGCCAGTGTCTGGACACTGGTTCTGTCTGGGAACAGTCTGAGTCGGCCTTCACTCTTTAACGGAGGATGCTTTGAGGTTGTATAGGTTTCTTTTTGAGACCCGTGTGAGCCGACCCTTCAGCCGCTCATCGCTACGTCTACCTCTGTGTGCAGAGAGGGTGTGAAGGAGCAGCGTGGGCGTCTCGGACGCGGAGGAGGGGACATGGCCGGCGACCTCATGGTTGGGATGCTCTACAACTTATTGCTGCCACTGATCCTCCTGGCCGGTGAGTCGGTGTCCAGTGCCCCTTTTGGAACTTCTGGGACGTTACGGCATCCACACACTTCACGCCAGAGTTTAGATCAGAGCAAGACCCACATTTATGAAATAACTACATTGTGATTATGATGCAGTCCATTTTCTGAAATGTTTTAATTTTTAATATATTAAAGATCACGTTGAAAGGCTTTTCTACATTTGACTGCAGGCCTATCGCTAATGAACTGGCCATGACATTTTTCTCTGCACACGTTGCTTTCTGTCTTGGCTTTTCAATATATATGATAAGCCTTGATTTTATATTAATATGTTAAGGTTAAGATTAGGTTGAGATTAGAGACATACACATTCTATGATACATGAATTTGCATTGAGTTTTGCAATTGAGATGATATTTTGCATGAATTGTTGTTATTTGACGGTATTTTGTAATTCAGAAAAAACGCAAAGGACTCTGATTTAAGTTACTATTTAAGCTGTCAGACAAGTTAAAGTTTGGTGCAGTGATGTTGCGTTGAATAAAGATATTTCTGGCCTTCCAACTTCCAACTCCATATGTTCAGGTCCTATGACGCAGTAAAAAAATAGTTTGTTCTGAAGTCTGCCATTTGTTTTTGGCAAAATCTTAAGGATAAATCATTAATGATGCATAAGGCATCCTGGACGTAACGTACAGAGTAAGGATGGCATCAACAAACATCTTGAATATTTTAATCAATTTAAAAACTGTGACATCTGAGAGAGTGAATGTGATTGTTTAAATAGAAATGTTCTCACTTTCAATTTCTTTCCATTTTAGTTTAATTTTTCTATCCCCTGATCTCATGCGGTGTCTAACTGTCGTCTTTGAAATGGATAATGTCCAATAATCTTGGGTCTCTCATAGCTTTGTCTGTTTTATGCTGCTTATATGACATTTCCTATTTGATTTTAAAATATAAAAATATTTATATTTTTTACATTGTGTAGATGAACTTAAGGCACACAAGCTTTTCTTCAAACGTATTTCTAATAAACGACAAACATAAAACCTACAGTACAGTTAGTGTGCTCTATTGAGAGGTGAATTAATTGAGACAATATATGCCAATCATATTACACATGTATGTTTTTCCTCTGCATCTCAGCTTCTTCATTCCGCTACAATGGTCTGTCAGTGGTGTATTTCCTGTTTCTGCTCACTTTGCCGCTGCTTCCGAACCCCACCCTGGTCACAATGAAAGGTGAGAGGGGCTCCACTGACTAACGACGTCCTGTGATTCTAATACTTTCTAATATCCTCACGCTAATGTATGAGGGGGCTTTAAATTCATGCATGCTCTTCATTAAATCTCAATATTGTCTTTGCAGGTCAAGATTAGAAAATTCTAATGTAACGCCTCCCATTAAAAAAGTAATAATGATAATTGTCCTGGCTACTACAGAAAATTAAACTATTACAGACTAGAATCTTTAGAATAAAATAATAAATAATATTAATAATTGTACATTTACTAGTAATCTGAGAACACAAAGTTTTCTCCATGTATTTTATCTTTCAACACACTTATTACCTCAGGAAGCAGGCAAGGAAAACAGTAATGAAAGAAAGGATGAGATAATGCACAAAAAAGTACATGAAGTAAGGCAAAACGTGTGTATTGGTACCTGCTATCTCTGTATTGATTACTGCATTGTGATGAATTAAAGTCTCCATACCCCTCCCTCAGACTACTTTGTAAAGGGGATGTGGCTTGAATGATCAAATCAATTATGCATAGCCTGGTAATTACAGTGAGGAATTAAAAGATGTGATGTCAGCGTATTGACAGCATTTGTCTCTCGTTCTCTCTATTTAAAGCGGGGCTGCCTTTCAGCCTCTCTATGAAAGCTTCATAAATCCCAGTAATCTTCTCTCCCCTTGGCCTAAGTGACCAAACGTGTGCACATCCTGTGTGTGTTTGCGCTTGCCTCACATATTTTTGTGTACATGTACATGTGTTATTATCCTACTCTCATAAGAAGCAGAGAGGTTAAAGTGAAACAAGGCTTTTAGTAAAAATCCTCATCATCAGCTGCATCAACAACAATTTGCTGGTTCAGCTAATGTTGCACAACATCAGCGAAAAAAAATCTGCCTCTATTAATTTGATTGTAACAGAGTCCACTGACTGAGATTCTCAAACTTTCTTTGAAAGTAAAAGACCTGCATTTGTTTTTAAAGTAATCATTAATAAACTTTAATGAATCTATGAAATGAAAATTATTTTACTGAATATTTGCCTTTGTTCTTTCCAAAAGAGACGGACAGTCATGTTAACAGGTTATTTGTAAAACTAGCACTTGTTTGTAGGTGAAGTCCAGTTATTGACAAAATCAAACAGCTGAAGGAATCAACCACCAACCTAAAAGTGCTTCTGAGCATCACACGAACGACCGG